>NC_089743.1:56982123-57149623 GCF_040412425.1 Macrobrachium rosenbergii
TTCCAAAAAAATCTGCGACAGAGTGAAGCGCGTAAAAGTTGGAGTCCACTGTAAAGGCAAATGCCACGAAGGAAAATGAAACAACATAGTGGTTGCTAGGCCTTTCAACACAGTCTTTTACTAGCAGACTGATGAAAAATATAAAAGTAAGGTTGCAAGAAAGTTTGTATAATTGACAGATGACGTACAGATATCCCTGAGGATGGGGATTATAAGGAAGATATACACCTGGAATCCAACACACTTCAAGAATTAGTGGACCTACCAAAACAAAGGTAAATCTCTGAGAGGTTTAACAAAGGATTAGGCCCTACTGGCTTGAAAGCAGGGAGGATTCAATTAAAGGATTATACAGGGGAAGACTGACCACCAAAAACGACCTTGGAGTGAATAAGCTGATTACAGATTTCTAAAAGTACAACACTTAATATATTTTCCTTTTAATAAACAATACCAGTTTTTGCAAAATGAACATTTTCAAAAAACTGTTAAACACACAAATACATAGAAAATATATATAAGGTCACTAATTAGTAAGTAATTCAGTGATTTTATCTTTAAGGTCACTCTTGAACATTTTACTAATGTAGGGGTCCAGTTAATATATACCAGGGCTAAGGTTGAAATTACAGCTGGAAGTAAGCTGTATAAGTGCAGATTCTAAAAGATTTCATGAAGAGAAATCTTTTGATATGACAATCACTGAACTGTCAGTCCAATTAATCCTGTGAGAGATTTCACTTAAATGAATGAATATTGCATTGGATGCTTGCCCAGTTTTGACAGAATACTTATGCCGGTTAATTCTCACTTCTAAATCTTTTCTAGATTGACCTATTTTATGAAAAGAAGATCAGTCCAAGCATGGAGTTTTATATATTATGTTGTTGCTTTCCTTAGAGCTATTTTTTTTATTAACATTCCTTTTGGTGTGTTATTATAGGAAAAAACCAGGTGGACATTAACCCTTAAACGCCGAGCCTCTATTTACAAAAGTGTCTGCCGTATGCCAGCGGCATTCGGGAGTTAGCGCCGAAGCGGAAATAAAAGTTTTAAAAAAAAATCACAGCACGCTTAGTTTTTAAGATTAAGAGTTCATTTTTGGCTCCTTTTTTTGTCATTGCCTGAAGTTTAGTATGCAACTATCAGAAATGAAAAAAATTTCATTATCATATATAAATATTGAAATATATGACAGCGCAAAAAAAAAAATTCATTTATAATTGTATACAAATCACGCTGTGAGCAAAACAGTTAAAGCTAATGAGTTATTTTTTTTCTTTGTATTGTACACTAAATTGCAATGATTTTGGTATATAACAAATTGTAAAACGATGAAAGCAACACAGAGAAAATATTATCACAAAATGATGCATGAATTCGTAATGCGCGGACGTAAAAAAAGGTTTTTTCAAAAATTCTCCATAAATCGAAATGTGCTAGAGACTTCCCGTTTGTTGCAAAATGAAGGTAATTGATTGAATATTACTAGACTGTAAGTGTTTTAGCATACAATTGCAGTTTTCGACCATTTTGGTCGAGTTAAAGTTGACCAAAGGTAGAATTTTTTCTATTTATCGTGATTTATATGAAAATATTTCAAAACTGATAAAAGCTACAACCATGAGTTATTTTTTGTTGTATTCTACATGAAATTGCGCACATTTTCATATATAAAACTTTATGTAGCGGCTATTAGAAAAATGGTGCAAACATTACGACAAAGTGACGAAAAAATTTCTGACATTTTCGGCCGGGTTACCGCCCGGACATAAGGGAAAAGTTTTTTTCAAAAATTCACCATAAATCAAAATATTGTGCTAGAGACTTCCAATTTATTGCAAAATGAAAGTAAATGATTGGATATTACTAGAATGTAAGAGTTTTAGCTTACAATTGCGTTTTTCGACCATTTCGGTCGAGTCAAAGTTGACCGAAGGTTGAAATTTTGGCACATCGTGATTTATATGAAAATATTTCAAAACCGATAAAAGCTACAACCATGAGTTATTTTTTGTTGTATTCTACATGAAACTGCGCACATTTTCATCTATAAAACTTTATGTAACGACTTATATAAAACGGTGCAGACATTACGACAAAGTGACGAAAGAATTTCCGAGATTTTCAGCCGAGTTACTGCGCGTGGACGTAAGGAAAAAGTTTTTTTTTTTTAAATTCACCATAAATCGAAATATTGTGCTAGAGACTTCCAATTTGTTGCAAAATGAAGGTAAACGATTGAATATTACTAGAATGTAAGAGTTTTAGCTTACAATTGCGTTTTTCGACCATTTCGGTCGAGTCAGAGTTGACCGAAGGTTGAAATTTTGGCACATATCGTGATTTATATGAAAATATTTCCAAACTGATAAAAGCTACAACCATGGGTTGTTTTTTGTTGTATTTTACATGAAATTGCACACATTTCCATATATAAAACTGTGTGTAAGGCTAATATAAAACGGTGCAAAAATTACGACAAAATGATGAAAGAATTTATGAAATTTTCGGCTGAGTTACCGCGCGGATGTAAGGAAAAAGTTTTTTCAAAAATTCACCATAAAGCAAAATATTGTGCTAGAGACTTCCAATTTGTTGTAAAAAGGAAGGTAAATGATTGAATATTACTAGAAAGTAAGAGTTTTAGCTTACAATTGTGTTTTTCGACCATTTCGGTCAAGTCAAAGTTGACTGAAGGTTGAAATTTTTTGTAGTCGACGTACGGTACGTTCACTCGGCACCCGACAGACAGTTTTAGTCGACGTACGATACGTCCAGTCGGCGTTTAAGGGTTAAAAGATTTTAACAATGATTTTATGTTTTCAAAACACTAAAATAAGGCAAGCTAAGAATGTTCTTAGGGGTTTTTGTGGTCTTTATTATAGCAAATATTTAGTATATGTGAAGGATAACATAAATCTGCCCCTATTTTTCTTATGTATTTGATTTCTTGATCCAATTGCTGGGGACTGACAATGTGCAATGCTCTTAAAAAGCAGAAGGAAAAATGGATATTTTGATATTAAGGTAACTTCCTCATTGGGCGGGTGGGTTCCATTCTCAGCTAGCACTCTGCTGGCCGCGAGTTCGAATCTCCGGCCGGCCAACGAAGAATTAGAGGAATTTATTTCTGGTGATAGAAATTAATTTCTCGCTATAATGTTCGGATTCCACAATAACCTGTAGGTTCCGTTGCTAGGTAACCAGTTGGTTCTTAGCCATGTAAAATAAGTCTAATCCTTCAGGCCAGCTCTAAGAGAGCTGTTAATCAGCTCAGTGGTCTGGTTAAACTAAGGTATACTTACTTGATATTAAGGTGATGGCCTGAATAAAAATGAGTAAAGTTAAGTTGTTGGTTGGTTTCCTATAAATAGTGAATTCGCATTGAAATGGTTCTCTATGTATTAAAACATCTAAGAAAGGGAGGCAATTGTCTTTTTCTAATTCTAAAGTAAACTTAATGGATGGTACCTGGACATTCAAATTAGAAAGTAAGTCATTTACATCAAAATAAGCTGGCAAAACAGCTAAATGATTTACTTTCTAATTTGAATAGCTAGGTACCATATCCATTTTTTCTTTCATGTTTTTAAGAGCATTGCACATTGTCAGTGCCCAGTATTTGGATCAAGAAATCGAATACATAAGAAAAATAGGGACAGATTTATGTTATCCTTCACATATACCAAATATTTGCTATAATAAAGCCTACAAAAAATTTTATAGTGAAAGTAACTTGGAGAAAGAAACCTCTTAAACATGGAGAAAGAAACCCCTAAGAACATTCTTAGCTTGCCTTATTTTAGTGGTTTTGAAAAAATAAAATCATTGTTAAAATCTTTTAATGTCAATCTTGTTTTTTCCTATAATAGCACACTAAAAGGAATGTTAATAAAAAATAGCCCTAAGGAAAACAACATGATATATAAAATTTCATGTTTGGACTGCCCCTCTTTTTATATCGGCCAATCCAGCAAGGATTTAGATGCACAGATTATCAGCATAAATATTCTGTCAAAACTGGACAAACATCCAAAGTTATATTCATTCATTTAAGTGAAAACTCTCACAGGATAAATTGGACTGAAAGTTCAGTGATTGCCAGATCAAATTATTTCTCTTCTCAAAATCTTTTAGAATCTGCTATTATACAGCTTACTTCCAGTTGGAATGAATCCCTGGCATGCATTCTTTGAACCCCTGTATAAGTGAAATGTTCAAGAATGATATAAAAGATAAAATCACTGACTTAATTAAAAGTTAGTTACCTTATATATATTTTTTATATATTCTTATGTTTAATATAAATTTTTTTTTGTTAATGATCACCCTGTAAAAATTTTTATAATTCACTGAGTTGTATATATATATATTTTATATATAACATTTTGTGGTGGTCAGTCACTTTCCCTGTATAATCTTTTAATTGTCCTGCCCTTGCTTTTTGAGCTGTTGAGCCTAATCCTTTGTAAAATCTCATAAATATTAACCCTGTTTTGGTATGTTTGTTAATCCTTTAATTGTGTTGGATTCCAGGTAGATATTTTTTCCTTTGTAATCCCTATCTGTCATTTATACGAGCCTTCTTTGTAAACTTTTTTTATATTTTTTCAGTCTGCTAAGTAAAGGACTAGTGTAAGTCGAAAGGCCTTGCAGCACTCCATTGTTTCTCTTTCCTCTGTGGATTTTGTCTATATATATAAATGAATTAAAGATACTGTTCAGAAATATGCACTACTTTCTGAAAAATAATTTTTCAGGTTATCACCAATTTTGCAATGTGAAAGGCTATTTTTTTTTTTTTTGTAGGTACTGAATTGGATAGCTGTGACTTGTGCTTGGTTGTTGGTACATCATCTGTTGTGTATCCAGCTGCAATGTTTGCCCCACAAGTTGCTGCTCGAGGCGTTCCTGTCGCAGAATTCAACCTTGAAACAACTCCAGCCACAGATTCATTTGGGTTAGTGCAGTTCATAAAAGTTTTCACATTTTTTAGTATTTGCTGTAAAATCCAAAAACCAGTGGTTTTTTTGCTAATAAACAACTCATTGTACTAAGACCTTGCTAATCCTACATAAAGGGGGAACCCCCTTGACTAGATTATCTGAAGATTGCTAGGGTTAATCAAAGGTAAGTTAATTACCAAACCATTTGAGTATTTTTTGTTTCAGAGTTATCAGTGCACTAAATGTGTAATACAGTTTAGAGAGAAAACAAGAATTATATCAGAAAAATTTGCTAAATATTAAACATCCAAAGTATATTTTAAGGGTGGGCTTTGGGAGGCCATCAAAATCTGTAATATAAGGCATACAGTATTATGCAATATGAAATTAATTATAGTAATACCTCATCTTACATCATTTTGTCCTGTGTCATTTTTAAATGTATGGCAATTTGGCAGTAAATAATAAAGGTAAAATAAAAATCAACTTTCATTGTTTTATGGAACTACTGTATGTGTCAGTCATCAACAAATACTCTATTAAAAAGGCTTGAAAATACAAAAATCAGTAAAATAAAAAAGTGCAAAATCAAATATAAAATTATGTAAAAGAATTGCGGTATTGTACAGAATAAAACTTTTAATAGCTTAAAAATGGTGTTAAAATATTGTTGAAGTGCATGACGTTCAGCCATGCTGTGCACAGTACAGTATATATAAATCAAGGAACGAGTGCAAAATTATATAAAAACAAGTGCTAAGGTTGATAAAATAATATACAGTAAATAAATGTAAAGTTTTAAAATCACTGAAAAGCTTAATATATTAAAAACATTTTCTTATATACATGAGATTTGGCTGTGATAGTTACAGTATTTGGTGGTGCAGCAGTGCTGAGTCTTGTACCTGTAGTCTTATTCAGATAGTACCAAAAATTACAGAAGTCACAAAAGCATTTTATTCCAATTTTCTCCAAAGTTTCAGGAGAAGGTGATCAAGAAGCTCTCAGATTCTTGTCAGGTATTGGATGGTTATGAGTTTTGCCACAAACTTAGGAGTGAACAAGACTGAGAGCGACTTCCCAAGCCTCTGAATGCTAGACTTGATATGAAAGACTATGAAACTTACATTTATTGCCAAAGTTTGGGTAAGCAGTAAAATAGTCTTGAGAATGAGGTCTCTATCTGGAGCCCCTCTCAGGGGCTTATATGGCACCTATAAGAGATTACAGCAAATAAGAGTCCTGTCACATTCAGGAGGTCTGAGATTGCAGGATGGCCAAAATTGTTTGAAGGTCTTCCAGAGCATGGTCAAGAGATCCATACCTGCAGTCAGATTTAGTGCCTGAGAGGAGCTAAATCTTGATGGAGATGGATGGAAAAGTCTGTGACATTTTGGAAAGTGGCTTTGGCCGGAGAGGCAACCCTTTCAAGACACCAATGACAGAAGATGCCCACTTCCTCTGGTATTCAGCTTCTGAAGATATATGGATGCTACAGGTTATCTCCTGCCCAGTCCTATGAAAAATGCCTCTCTTGGAGGAACTGCTGCAAAATTTCAATCCTTGATGCACACTGACTTCACCGACTGCTGATACTTTAGCAGGTGGAGCTGGTGCAGAAAAGTGGCCATGGAAGTGTATCTCTCTGTGCCTCAGCTAGAAGAGCCAATAGATCAGGATACTAAGCTTGCAGCAAAAGAGGAGCCACCAAGGTCATCCATAGTCCTGACATGATCAAGTTGATCACCCATTGGATCAGGCCTAATGGAATAAAGACATACATGTCAAGGTGGTCTCATGGTTACTTGAAGTTGCCCTCTATTACATCCATGAGTCTGGAATGGAAAAGGTCACAGGGAGCTTTCTTTTAAACCATATGGGAGAGAGATCAGTCACTGACATTCCCCAAAGCTTGAACAGCCTTAACACCACTTCATCCTTGTGAGGTAACCTGTTGGCAAGATGGTCTGCCAATGTGTTCCTCTTGCCAGGAATGTCCCTGACTGATGGTTCGATGCTGTGGCAATCTGCCTACTTGTGCCTCTGCCCTTGACAAATGCCACTACTGACTTTTTGTCACTCATCCTCATCATCACTACTGTTGCTGCCATATTTCCCATTGGCATGCTTTTGCCATATTTCCCATTGGCATGACAAGCATCCCCTAATTCACAGCAGTTGGAGAAGGGGACTTTCTGCCCCAGCATTTTCCCTTACTTCCTGCCCTCATCACCCTTGGGCTTCAGACTCTCCCTAGAAAGAGGTTAAACTCCTGGATGATTTAAAGGAAAAGCATAGTAGAGCATATTAATATGTTCTGACTATTGGTCTGGCTTTTCCACCACCTGAACCTTGTTTTTGAAAAAGACCAAGGACATGTCAGACACCATTCCATTTCACAGCACATGGCTACTCTTGGCTGAAACTGATTTTGAGAAAAGGCTGTGAAGAAAAGCTGTGAACTGAATTGTGCCTTCTGAAGAACAAGTTTGTCTACAGGTTTTCTGACTGGTGGGAGAAGGTCAGAGCCTTACACCACTAAACCAGTGATATCAGAAACCTTGCTGTTTTATATCAAGCCAGAAAGTTGCCTGGAAGGTCATAGTAATCAACTCTATGGCTCTGGATTAATCCAAAGAGAAGGACATTCCTTTTGTTTGGAGTCTTCCCAGGTTAGTGTATTCATTAATCAACAGGCTGATTAACCAGTGTGAGTGGGAGTAGTCTTGCTGTCCTATACCACAAAGATTCTCCAATGGTGTGTCAGAGGAGGGTATGTAGCACTGAGGAGCAACTACCAGCAAGTTAATGGTCTGGTCCAAAGAGCAGACACTCACCTACTCAGACTCTCTAAACAAGTGAAGTAATTACAGTAGATCAGGTTTGACAGAGGTGCCATGGTCTTTGTTCATAAACAGAACAAACCGCAGTCTTCACGTAAGGGGATTTTCTCAAGCTCATAGTTCCTTGTTGGGCAAGTCGGTAGAGTTGTGGGCTAGCACTTGCTAGGCCCGAGTTCGAGTCTCCGGCTGCTAATGAAGAATTAGAGGAATTTATTTCCGGTGATAGAAATTAATTTCTCGCTATAATGTGGTTCGGATTCCACAATAAGCTGTAGATCCCATTGCTAAGTAACCAGTTGGTTCTTAGCCACATAAAATAAGTCTAATCCTTCGGGCCAGCCCTAGGAGAGCTGTTAATCAGCTCAGTGGTCTGGTAAAACTAAGGTATACTTAACTTTTTTTCTCAAGCTCATAGCTGGAGTCCAGTTAAAACTAGCACAAGGTTTTGGTGGCAATGGAAAATAGCCGATGGGGAAAGAGGTAGGTGGAGCCTGACCTGGATTTCCCCTGCCCCCCAGATGCTGTGATGCTTCAGTTCTCTCTTTAATCATCTCACAAGAGTAGTGCTGCCCCTTTCTCACTAAGTAGCCGGTTTTTTACACACTTCCTGTCCATTGTACACCTCTGCGTTCTGGTTTTTCATTTACTTTTTTGTTGTGTGATTCTGTGTTATATTGTGCTATCTGTGTGTATTAACATTTATAAAATGCAAACCCATGAATCATCTCAGCAATCCAGGCCTCAGAGAAGGTGCCTGGGCATAAGTAATAACCCATGCTTTCGTTATTTACCCACCTTGGATACCGACCCCCATACCACCTGTAGCAGATACAGGTCTAATGGTTGCAATGCAAGTATCCCCTGTTCCAAGTGTTGTAATTTGTCTCCTGATCAATGGAAGAATTTCGGTAAGAAGAAAAAGTATAAGAGGAAATCGGCTCTTCCACCTTGGGAAGGCTTCTTGCCAATCAATTACCTTTTTACCAAGCTCCAGTGATCATTTCCAACTGGTCCCAGGAATACCACATTATAAAAGAAGAAAATTTATATTCTCATTGCTAGTTTTTTTCCACATTTTCAAACATTTTCCATCAGAAATACAATATCTGGTTATCAAAATCATTCATGATTAGGCAAAAATAACAAACTTTTAAAAGTAATTTGTATTTTTCCAAGGTATATAGGAGTATCCTCAGCATGAGCTGCTGTGGCTGTTGGACTTGGTAAAAAAAGTTGCTAACTGGTGGTTGTTGGGGTTGAGTAGGGGAATACCCCATACCACCTAACATTACTAATCACTTTTCCTTTGGCCACAGGCATGAATTGGAATGGTTGGAGTGGGGTTAGGATAAATGACTCCTATTTGTACATGTACCTAGGAAAAATACAAATTACTCTGAAAGATGTGTTATTTGTTCCTATTGAAACAAACTACTGTATTACCTTTTATATACAAGACTTACCTTTAGGTGGAAGGTTTGATATAACAACTTACTGGAATTGAATCCAACTCAGAAGTGTCATGATCTTAGTTGCGCATGCAAGCAGGGGATGCAATGGCTCCTTTAACCTTCTACTTAGTCTGGCAAATGGGTTGAATGAGCCTCTGACCTATGAAAAGGACTTGCCCAAGTAAGGAAACATTCTGAGACCCATGAAATCCTACGTAGAGGAATTCAAGTCAGTAGGTAGTTAATCTGGCCAGTACTAATAATGGGTTCAGAATAAGCTGCACAGTGGACCCCCACCTATTCACAGTTCCGGATTTGCGACTTCACCTATTTGCGGATTTATCTGTGGAACATATATCCACATTATTTGTGGAAAACTCACCTATTCGCAGAATTTTTCATAGAGAAATATTCACTAATTACTGTATTTTCATATTTTCGTGACTAAATGCATTTTTTGTGATAAAACTATTAAAATACTCGGGTACATGTGTAAGCATCTTTAGGGGGAATTTTGGTGTTTGTACTATCAAAATAGGCAATTAAAAGCATTTTTAGAGGGGTGTCAAGTATTCGCGGATTTTAGTTATTCGCGGGGGGTTGTGGTATGCATCCCCTGTGAATCTCAGGGGTCGACTGTTCCTCCTTCCCTATTGTTAAAAGGTAGGGTGGAGGGAGGTAACCTAGGATCTAAAATAAGACTGGAGGTTCAAACTGTAATTACTTGTATCTGGTTTGACTCCAGCAGATAATTTTGCCTAGATGCTGCTCCATAAGGAGGAAGAAGGCGAGTCCAGTCACTCCATATTAAGACCCTCATACTTATACTACGCTAAATTACTTGGGTGAGATATTTTTGTCTAATCAAAGCAGGGTGGCCTATGCAACTTATTGAGCAGCCACTACGGGTTCCAAGGAAAATGTTTCCAGGGACTTGGTAGAAGGAGGTAAAGGTTGTCCGTCTTTACCAGATGCCTGATAGAAATTCATTTCTCGCTATAATGTGGTTCGGATTCCACAATAAGCTGTAGGTCCCGTTGCTAAGTAACCAATTGGTTCTTAGCCACGTAAAATAAGTCTAATCCTTCGGGCCAGCCCTAGGAGAGCTGTTATTCAGCTCAGTGGTCTGGTAAAACTAAGGTATACTTAACTTTACCAGATGCCTGCCTTACTTGATGTACCAAAAAGTTCAGAAAGACTAGGGATGGTCCATGCCCCTGACTGTGGGCTCTCATATGAATAGGGAGGCAATGCCCTCTTCAGAGGAATCATAAGCGTGTATGATCACCTCACGAAGTCAGATAGGAAGAGTTTTCCTAGACACCTTCTTGTACTTGCTTACTACTAGCTCCTCATTGGATGGGTCGATACCATTCTCGGCTAGCACTGTGCTAGACCCGCGTTCAATTCTCTGGCCTGCCAATGAAGAATCAGAGGAATTTATTTCTGGTGATAGAAATTCATTTCTCGGTATAATGTGGTTCGGATTCAACAATAAGGTGTAGGTCCTGTTGCTAGGTAACCATTTGGTTCTTAGCCACGT
This sequence comes from Macrobrachium rosenbergii, assembly GCF_040412425.1. NCBI lineage: Eukaryota > Metazoa > Arthropoda > Malacostraca > Decapoda > Palaemonidae > Macrobrachium > Macrobrachium rosenbergii. Next base: position 56,992,910 of record NC_089743.1, read on the forward strand.
AAAATAAGTCTAATCCTTCGGGCCAGCCCTAGGATAGCTGTCAATAGCTCAGTGGTCTGGTTAAACTAAGGTATACTTATACAGTACTAACAAAAAGTCACCAACACTTTGGTCTCAGAGAGCAGGTTCTTTTCAAGTAGTATCTGATGGCATGCACTGGGCACTAGAGCATCTCATCTAGGTCACCAGCAGTGAAGTCTCAGAGGGAGAGAATTGAGAAACCCTTGAATCTCCTGTCAAGTCTGACAGATTCTGGGTTTATGCCACAAACTTGAGTACGAAGGAGAACAAGAGGAATCCCCTTCCCTCCAAGTTCCAGACAAGATGAGACAGGCTGTATAATCCTCCACCCCTTTTACTGATGCTAAGGCAAGGAGAAAACCAGTTTTGAGAGTAAGATCTGTATCCTAAGACGGAGCTAGGCTATGGAGGATGAGAAATACATCCCACTCCTGGGAATGCAGTTCCTGAGGTAGGGAAAACTGTACAGAGGTTTTTTCTTTCTTTCTATTTCCTTTCTTTCTTTCATTATTTATTTATTTATCTTTCATTATTTATTTATTTACAGTATTTACATTTCTACCTGAAAACCCTAATGGACAGAGTCAGCAGACTAAATACCCAAGAGAGCTTCAAAGGGAAATCAACCTGCTAAGAAAGAAGTGGGAAAAGGTAATAAATAATTAAATAAGAGTGAAGAGAAAACAGAACTGATTCTTCTGAAAAAGTCAACATGAAGAGTTGGCAAATTAAACTTTACTGATGACATAACTCTGTCCAAGAGTTTGAGAGGAGAATGAACACTTGAAGGTGGCAATGGAGAACAGTACTGCAAACAACGGAAAAGTAAAGAATTACTGTAAATCACTTAGTTACAAGATATTATCATGTTAAGAAACAGAGGAATCAGAATTACATACTGCTTGCTTATCAAAAGTCAATTTTGTATCAAAAGTTAAACCTGTAATCTTAAAAAAGTCAGTGACATTTAAAACCATACCATTTGTGTAACTCAGGATGCAAAGGCAAAACTGTTGTGGATCGACTGAAATTTTAGAAGGGTTGAGCTTCATGCCTCAAAATCTACTCCACTCATGAATACATTCTAGATCTCTATTCAGGGAATCTGCAAACACAAACCTGCAAGGAGAAGGAACAACAGCTAGAAGAGTAATATTATTGGCATTGCAGTCATTTTGTTCTCCAAACCTTGTCACATGTGTCTTTTCTTGGCAACATTCACTTCAGGGCGTGATGTCCCTGCCACAAGTTAGGGTAGAAGATACTCTTTAGCCTTGGCAGGCAATTCTTTTAAGAGAAGGACACTCCGAAATCAAACCAGTGGGTAGAAGGGACTCTTTAGCTTTGGTAGGCAACCCCTCTAAGAGAAGGTTACTCTGAATTCAAACCTTGTTCTCCAATCTTGGTCTGTGCCATAGCCATTGTACAGTGGCCTTAAATGGTCTTGGGTTTGAGTTCCCTTTCCTGAGGGTACAATCAAGCATTTATCCTCTTTTTCGTTCACTTTAATGTTTTTTGAAAAAGTGTGTAGGACAGGCTGAGGAGAAAGCAAAAGTTGCTTGTTGGGTTATCAGGAAAGTGTCTTCCTCTTTACCTAATCTTTTCCTACTGAGCGTTTCATTTATAAATCCATCCTGACTGTCCTGCCCCCCCCCCTTGTTGTGGCAAACCTGGTGGGTTTCGTTTGCCATACAAGGTGTGCCAGCACCACTTTGTCGACCAGGTGCTTCCATCTGGACGTGTTTATTCATACTTTCAAGAGAACTTTTGCAAATACAGGCAGTCCCCGGTTATTGGCGGGAGTTCCGTTCCAACAGCATGATGATAAGCGAAAATCGCTGATAACCAAAAATCGGTGATTTTCATCGTATATCTGTGCCGATAACTGGGTATCGGCACCTCTGTTAGGTATGTATTGGCGCCAATACCCAATTACTGGCACCGAAAAGTGAAAATCGGCAATTTTCGGCGCTGAAAATTGCCAATTTTCCTCACTAGACAAGCCCCGTAAAACCGGATTGCCAATAACTGAGCCCACCGATAACCGGGGACTGCCTGTAATGTAAGTACTATTGTTGATGGTATTGTTGTTTATTGTTCTGTTGAATTTTTCAATGTTACTGTTGTTATGAGTCTATTTATTAGTTTTGATTCTGATTTTATGTTGTTAATTTTAATTCTTTCGGGAGATGTTTAGTTGGACCCTGGGCCTGTTACTCATTACAGTAAGAAAAATTGTAAAGTAATTTACTCAAATATTCAGGGCCTAAGGTCAAATTTTCTTGATCTCCAGAGTTGTGCCCATAACTACGACTTAATGTTTTTATCTGAGGTTCTTGTAAGTACAGGCAGTCCCCGGTTAACAGCGGGCTCGGTTAATGACGATCCGGTTTTATAGCACTTGTCTAACGACGAAAATCGGCAATTTTCGGCGCCGATTTCCGCTTATCGGCACCGATAATTGGGTATTGGCACCAATACATACCTAACAGAGGCACTGATAACCGAAAATCGGCACTTTTTGGCGCTAATAAGCCCGAAAATCGCCGGAAATCGCCGATTTTTGGTTAGTGGTGATTTTCGGTTATCACCACACCCCCAGAACAGAACCTCTGCTGATAACCGAGGACTGCCTGTAGTAACAACTCAAGGGTTTGATGGCCTTGACTTTATTTATCGTCGTATGCGCAAGGTATGGCTGTATACACTAAGTTCGGACAACCTATTTATCATCAGAAAAATTTGGAGAGTAGTTGCCATGAAGTTCTTTGTTTTAAAATCATCAGTAAGTTTTACAGTGTTTACGTATTTGCTGGTTACTGCAATCCAAATATCGATGATTCTATATATGACTGTTTTGGAAAGGATTAGTATGGCACCATCACAGGATTCAAAAGCTTCAGTCATTATTTGTGGAGACTGTAATGGAAAGCACAGTGAGTGGATAAATTCAAATTCAACAGATCAACATAATATGTCTGCTCATGAGTTCTGTGTATCCTTTGATTTTATCCAGCTAACTGAGGAACCCACGCATATTTTTGTTAATAGATTAGACCTCATATTCACAGGTGTTCCAGCAATTGTCAAATCCAAGGTCTGTGAATGTACAGTGTAGGCACTCCAGATTATTGCGCCATTGAGATGGACATATCTGTCAGTCAGTGTATTCCTAATGCCACCATTGGGAAAATGGTCTGGTTAAAATCCAGAGCCAGTTGGGATCGCATTATTGAAGCTTGTCAGGCACGTAATATTTCAGATGCTATATTAGATCTTGATCCCAAGAAGTTAAATGAAATGCTGATAACTATTTTAATAAGATATGACTTGCCATGATTTGATGATACATGTAGACAAGCCTACCATGACAAACAGACCAAATTCAATGCATGGAGACAGAATCGTTAAAATGAAAATTACACAATTTTTGTTGAGTCTCACCATGCTGCGAATAGAACTTAGCATACTACTGAGAGAAACTACAGTCTTTCCTTGAAGAGTAAACTTGAAGGAATTACTCAGCCTTACCTGGGGTGGACCAAATTGGCATCATCTATCTTTGGGTCAGGGTCGTCTTCCATTCCACCACTACTAACAGATAATGGTAGATTGGTTACTGGCCCTAGGGAAAAGGCTGAACTGCTACATCAAGCTTTTGCAGCTAAGCAATCAACTGAGGATGTCCCTCTCCCTTATGCTTGTCATCCTGAACCAATTCTTACAAAATTTGCATTTTGGTCAAGGGATGTTAAGAAAATTCTGGATAATCTTGATTGCTGTGGTGGAGAAGATCCTGATGGTTTTTTCCCTTTGTTTTTTAAGAAAGTTTCTAGTGTTGTCTCTCAAGATTAGTACTGTAGATTCAATAGATTTTTATTTCAATGAGTATCTCTGAGGATGAGCACAAGCTTAGTAATACAGTGCCTGTTCTAAAGAATGGTATATCTGCAGCTACAGTAACTACAGGCCAATCTTTATTCTCCATGTGCTCTCCAAAGTTGCTGGAAAACTTATTTTTAAGCCACTATATAAGTATGTGGAATCTAAAGGATTGTTAGCTGATAGTCAATATGCATGTAGGAAACGGTTAGGTATCTGCGATGCTCTTTTAGACTTGACATGCTATTTGCAAGGGAACCCTGAAAAGGGTTTTAAGTGCAGAGTAATTCAAATAGATTTTAGTGCTGCTTTCGATTTAGTAAATCACAAGGCACTTATTTATAAACCTCAGAATCTTGGAGTATGCAGATATGTTTTAGGATTACTTCAAGAGTTCCTTACAGGTAGGCAGCAGCAAGTTGTTGTGGATGGGATCTTTAGTGAACCAAGGCCTATTGTGTCACGAGTTTCACAGGGTAGTGTTCATGGTCCCTGTTGGTTTTAGTGTAAGGCAGTCCCTGGTTATTGGCGGGCTTGGTTATCGCGATCCAGTTTTACGGTGCTTGTCTAGCAGCGAAAATCGCTGATTTTCGGTTATCGGCAATTTTCGGTGCCAAAAATCGCCAATTTTCAGTTATCATCACGCTGTCAGAATGGAACCCCCGCCGATAACCGGGGACTGCATGGTACTAGTGATATGGTCGTTGACCTGAAAACAAGATTGTTCAGTATGCCAATGATGCAACACTTGTGGGTGTAATAAAGTCTCCACTTACAAGAACTGAAGCTGTCCTCAGCCTCAACTGGGACATGGACCAGATCAGTGAACGGTGTAGTCGGTGGGGTATGAGGCTGAACTCTAGTAAAACAGAAACACTGTTGATTAGCATATCTTGTACAAATTTCCCACCCATCCTCCCCTTCAGATGGATGGAACTAACTATTCTAGGTTCTAGGTGTAACTTTTGCCTCACATCTTAATTTTGAGAAACATCTAATGAAAGTTTCAGCAAACGCTGCATGGAAGTTAGGTATTGTTTGTAAGGCCTCATATATTTATAACTGATAAAATCAATGCAACCTGTTTTAGGTCATTTGTGCTTCCTTTACTAGAATACTGCTTCAGTCAGAGATTTATTTGTTTTAGGTAGAGTGGTTAGTGGTGGTAGGTTTCTGTTTCCTAATATTAGCAGTTATGACTTGGCCATCAATGGATGGTCTCTTGTTTGTCACTTTTTCATAGGTTATATTTCAACAGAGATCTTTCACATTCACAATTGATCCCTGATCCCCTTTACCTGCTGAGGGCAACCAGATTTTCTAAGCAGCAGCACCAATATGCAGTAAATGTGCCTCGCTGTCGAACTTCTTAGTTCCAGAGATCCTTTATTCCTCACATTGTTGGACTCTGGAACAGCCTCCCAGAGGATGTCATGCAATAGGAAATTCAGAAGTTCAAGCGAAAATGCAGTGCATTACTACCTTCATACCATTCTCCTTGCATTTTAATATATATTTATGTATTCATTAATTAATTTATTTTTTCCTTTATAATAAGTGGGATCTCTTCCTTCTTCCTAATGAACACCATATTCTTTGGAAGCTTGAATTTCAAGTCAGTGGCTCCTTTGGGCTCGTTCCATATGAATGGGGGTCATCTTCTGAATAATAATAATAATAATATGTCACTAGTATAGATAATGAACAACAAAGGTCCAGAACAGAGGTCCAGGAACACTGCCCTGAGGAACACATGAAATTACATTACTAAAGCTACTGCACTGGCCATAAACACCGACCCTTTAGGTTCTGCCTGTTAAAAATTTGCTTAAAGTATTAGTAGAAGGTCCTCTGATTTTCAGTAATCGTAGCTTGTAGATGAGTACTTTATGATTCATTTGGTCAAAGGGTGTACTAAAATCTAAACCGACCATGTTTGCCTCTGAAACATCATCAAGGGCATTCTGCAAGATGGGAGATATTGACGAGTACATCACAAGTCCCAAGGCCTTAATGAAACCCAAAATGTAATGCAGGTAATAAGTTATAATCCTCAACAAACCTACAATGATGCTTAGCGAGCAGCTTCTCAAAAACCTTAAATAAAACGGGTAAGAAATCAGCCTATATTCCTCCAAACTGAAGGAAAACTTGCAATCCCAACTAACTTTTGGAAAACAGAAGTAATGTTAAGAGCGGTGAAATCAGCAGTCTTTGAAAAATGATGGAAAAGATCCCTTTGGGGTCTATGACTCTGTAACTGCCAAGCCCCAGAAGCAAAGTTTTGACTTTTCTAGATCTGATGGCTATTGAACACAACCTAGGCTCTGGAAAGCATGACTGAGGCAGCACCAAAGATTTGCCACGCTGTTTGCTTACAAGGACTTGAGTCAGAAGTCCTGCCTCATGTTTAGGGCAATAGACAGCAGTTCTGTCAGACCCTACAAGGGGAGACATGCTAAAATTAGCACCAAAGAGTGTTGACTAAAGTATAGACCAACACTTATGGTTATTGCCACTAGAGATAAATATTTCCTTCAAACCCTAATTATAAGCTCTCTCAGCTTTCTTATAAGTAGCCTGAGCTCTCTCAGTGAAAGTCTGATTGATTGTTCTTCCATAAATTATATTACTTCTTGTTTTTTCATGGTAGTCAAGCTTACATGGAGCATTAAACCATGTCTTATCTTTAAGACAAAATTTGAGTATTATAGAAGGAATTATCCTCTCATAATGATGCAAAGATGATCATTTAAACACACTAATATATGGACTTCTATAAATATCGCTCCATCTGAGCTCCATGAGACCACAGTGAATACCATCCCAACTGACCTGGGATTTCAGGTATATCTTTCTTGAAAAGCTAACATCAGGAACAGCCTGATCCATCTCCACATTACCTCAGTCAAACTATGGTCAGATGAGCCAACTGGCAGACCTACTTCCTGTGTGTTTTCATTTACAACCAGAAATACAGTAAACCCCCCATATTCGCGGGGGATGCATACCACACCCCCCTGCGAATAGCTAAAAGCCGCAAATACTTAAAACCCCTCTAAAAACACCTAGAACTGCCTATTTTGATAGTTCAAATGCAAAAAAAAACTCTAAAAATGCTTATACCCGAGTATTTTAATAATTTTATCATAAAAAGTGCATTTAGTCATGAAAATAATGTGAAAATACAGTAATTAGTGAATAGTTCTCAGTGAAAAATACCGCGAATGGGTGAATTTTCATCGAATGTGTATATACGTTCCACAGAGAAATCCGCTAATAGGTAAGTTCGCGAATCGTGAGACCACAAATACGGGGAGTTTACTGTAGTGGGAAAATCTAAAGCAGTAACACCATAATTACTTGCTGTAGTAACTGAGCTCAGCCATTCAGTTTGATGAGCATTGTAATAACCAATGAAAATGAAACAAGCCTTGGAGTCAGCTTCCTGAACTGCTGCCATTTTTGTAAGCAAGTGTAACCATAAATAGACTTTTCCAAATCTGGGTTTCTATAGCTAGTAAAAGCAAAGATTCGTTAGGCTACCACAGACTTTAACCACTTGTGTTTCATGACATGATACTGTACTCATACAGTGGTCTGCGAGGTGCTGAGAAACCCTTTCTGATGTACAGAGCCATTATAGTACACAGGCCCTTGAAATGGCTTTACTGAAATGGGCTTCTTAAACCTTAGAATCAGCAGTTCTCAGATGGGTCGCAAATCAAACACAAAGAGTTTCAGAGGAAAAGAAGATATCAAAATTGATAGCAGCAACATCCAGTTCCTTCTTATTCTTATATAATCTAAGGACATCTCTATATAGAATTCAACCTTCTTGTGATTGATTCAGTAGACCAGGATTAAGTCCAGTGTCACCAGAAAGAGGTAATAACATGTAAAACAAGCATAGAGGGAGCTGACAGAAAAGTGTACTTGACTGTATCCCAAGCAAGGGAACTCCAATCCAAGACAGTAGAAGACTGTGGTACAAAGGGTTTGGCACTATCCAAGACTGAAGGATTGGTTTATTTTGGAGTGGCCTTCTAGACAAGATGCCTGCTAGGCATGTCATAAAGGGTTTTCCATGTTGTCAAGCATGGACCCAAGAACAGACTGCACTGGGTAGTCTTAGAAGTTACCTTAATCGCTCTTCAAGGTAGTGTCTCAGTGGATGGCTGTTGCCCTGGCTAACCTACTACCGACTACTTATTAGCATTGATAACTCTGTCAAGGTTGAAAGATCCAGCTCCTTCAGTTTTTAGACATGGGATGATACTGAGCAATAGCCTCTCACTCCCGACTGATTGTGAATAAGTCGAGTGCTGGAGACTCCCAGAGCTCAAATAGCCTTTCTACTATATGAGGATGTAGAGACCAAGGCATCTCTACAACCAGACCCTGACAACTGAGTAGTCTATCAGGGTATTCTTCCTACCAGGAATGTACCTGGTTTACAGTTCCATAGTGTGTTGAACCGCCAGCTCATGGATCTGCAATGCCAACTGACGATTGATTGATTAATAATGGGTTATCTGGTGTCAAAACTACCAGGGTCACTAACGCCGAATACTAAATGTAATCATTTCACTTTTATAGTATGTTACATAAAATTAAAAATAAGATTCTGCTAAACAGAACTACATATAAATTTGATTAAAAAATAAACAAAAAATAAAGCTATAACTAAAATAAATAAATAAACCAATATATAAAATTCTGCTAAAAAGATCCAATAAAAACAGTATAACTTATGAAAAAAATACATATATATATACTAAGACAGCACAGCTGTCAAATATATTTGAGAAGACCAGCTTCTTTGATAAAAGAGATAACATTATTAATACATATACTTTCTCCCAACAGTATTGCCATGCTATAATTACCACCTGCTTCACTGCTATATGATAAAAAACAATTCCTAAGTTCCACTAGACTGGGACACTCAACCAGCAAATGCCTTACAGTCAGTGGAACCGAGCAATTGTCACAGAAGGGCTCATTCTCCCCATTCATCACATAGCCGTAAGTTAAACGTGTATGGCCAATACGTAATCTACACAATACAACCTCCCACTTCCTTGGTATTAGCTCATATTTCCAAGGGCGTGTCTGACTAGTGATTTCTTTGGAAGAGACACCACCCCTCCCTGTTTGTTGACATATGCCACTATTTTTGTGTTGTCACTCAGCGCTAATAAGTGACCTGCCAACTATTGAATTGTATGAACATTAATCAAACTGCCTGCATTTCCAGAACTTTGATGTACAAATGAGCTGTGTCCTTTAAGCACACCCTTGAAACAAGTGTGCCTTTCAGGTGTGTGCCTCAACCTTCCCTCAGTGCACCAAAGCACAGAAGCACTTCTGGAGGAGGGGATTCAACAGAACTCCTGTTAAGAGGTTCTTGCTGTCTGTCCACCATGCTACATCCTCCCTGACATTACAGCACAGAGGTATAAGTTGAAAAGGGAGATCCTGACACGCAGATAAGTGTTGCTTCAGTTGCCAATGAAGCGAGCACGGGTGGCCTTGCCCATGAGGCGCAAGATTCCCCAAGGAAAACAGATGACCAAGGACCACATGCCAAAGCTGGGCTGGTTGTATCCTTGATGAGTGATAAACTTAACAGGTACCTGATTTGGAGGAATAAGGAAAACTACAATTCCTTCCCACCCCTTGTAAGAGTCTTACTTCCCCTTCATGAGAGAACCAACAGGCTGTGATACTTGTTTCTGCTGTGGAAGGAGCTGTGATCGATGTCACTAGGGCATTTTACACGGTTATAAGAGTTTTCTGCTTGATTGCTGGATAACATGAATTCTCTAATCTACAGGTCAGAAAGTCAAAGTGACCCAAAACACTAAATTAGAACCCAACCACAGCGGTTAGAACAACCCTTCAAAAATCAGTTCAGTAAGGCTCATGACTGGATGGTGGTGGTTACTCCATCAAGATCATTAGGCTGCCCAAATTTGGGGAAATGGGGGAAAGCAGAACCTTATAAAAAGCTAGTCAAGAGAGTGCTAGGAAGTGCTATTGTGGAAAAGACCATTCAGATCTATGTGTAACACAATTGCATATGAACAGATCCTCCCAGCACTCAAAGTACTGTACAGTATTGAAAAAGGAGATTGCCATATGCCACCAACTACCCAGCATCCATTCATTCTGACAACTGTTTGTAAACTGAAGGGAGGAAGTGGCATTAGCTCAGTTGCTCTTGCCTAGAAAGACAAAGGAGAAGAGTTAATGCACATGTGCGAAGAAGTTCAGGATCACTAAAGTCTTCCCCCTGCTAGGGAGAATTAGTGAAATATGGTTCACAAATCCATAGACTTTCTCAGCTCCTGAAGTTGATGGCTACATTCCAGGTGAACAGTAGCATGTGTGCTCACTGCTGTGCTTTTGCACCACTACACAATCCCTGAGCTGATGTATCTGAGAAGGGATGTATCTGAACCTTTCCACTCTTGGCATGCACACAATAGGCCGGGTTGTTTCAACCAGGTGTGCTTCAGAGAAGCTCAGTAAGAAGGGTTACTGACACACCAGTCCGTAGACCAGGTATGAGCAATACAGTATTGTACAACCCAAACACCTGTGGTATGAGCATGGTCTGAGGGCTGAACACTCACCCAGGTAAGTATCCAGATAATCTTTAGTACATAGATTCTGTCAAGTGTGTCTAGGAAGAGACATGGGAGGAAGAGTTCAAAGGAGCTCTTCCCTGAAAAGAATGCTCGGTACTGCACACTCTCTGAAGAGCACACACGTGCTGAGTAAGCAGGTAGTGCTAATTTCTGGGTCTCTTCAGAGACACAATAAGGGGAAGTGTTCTGAAAACTTGTGCGTATTGAATTGGTGCACCTTCATTGTGAGCAAGATGAGCATACTCCTCCATAGTGATCCCTTAAGATTATGCAAGTAAAAGCCTTGTCTTGGTGGGATGGCCCATACTTACCCTGCCAGAGGCCAAAATGATCACCCACAGGTGACTGAGAGCTTCCTCCTCCTTTTGAAAAGGAAAAGAGCTCATGAGAAAACCAAGGACTTCTTGCAAGATGCTTAGACTCCCTTCTACTCCCCCTCCCATAAGGAAAAAGAAGTGGTGAGGAGAGCTCGATGATGAGGGGGAGGTGAGCCTCCTATCCTCACTTCCTCACTTGGGCATAGCTTCCTCCATGAAGAGATTGCATTAATCCTGGAAGGAAGACTGCTAATATAGAATCAACTACATTCAGTTCCCAGGGGCTACATCAACAGCATGGAAGTGTTGCAGGAACAGTAGGGAACATCATAAGGGTTTCAGTAATGGCAGACTTCACAAACATGTAGGAGAGCGTGTATGACCTCCACATCCTGTGATACCCTCTTTTTCCTTAGAAGGGGAGAAAACATGGAAGGAGTTGGAAGACTTCAGTAGACAAGGGAATGAGGTAAGCCAACACTTGACTAATATCTCTTCTACCTGTCACCTCTCAACAGCAGTACCATCTCCTTAGGAACTGCAACACTGCTGAAAAGATTAATATAAAGAAAAATTGGGATTCATTAATAATATAATGAAGGGGAAGAATGACTTAATCCTTGAAGACTGGGAAAAGTTCTGGATAAAGAAAAAACTTAAACATGCAAAATACAAAAGTTCAACAACGCAGTAAGGAATGCAACAAGATGTCCTCACACGGTGGCAGCCAAAGAAAACTTGGCTAGTATCGGTAGGTGAGTGAAGGTTATTCCTCCACTCATCCCCCTTAACCACCAGTTAACTACCTTGTTACCAAGTTTAACAGCTGATTCCAGCTCATGCTGAAGAATACCCCTGTACAAAAGGCATTGGCTTGTATTTCCATAGGAACAATTACATTTCAGTTTCAGTAAGCATTCTTTGAGGCAATATTTTGCATGTTGTTATTGTGTGTTTTAAAGCTCAACTTGATCTTAAAAACTCATAGTTTTTGATAAATCTTTATTCTCATATTTCTTCTTTTATATTTTCAGATTTCATTTTGAAGGTCCTTGTGGAAGTACACTCCCAACTGCAATTACACTTTAAATCTTTAGTTGTAGTATTCTTTTAAAAACTGTACATTTTATGATCCAATTGCTTAATATGCAAGAATATGGTTCATAAAGTGCTTACCATATTCAAAATAAAACATTTTATATATTACTAAAAGGACCCCATTCAAACTGGATGGTATCTAATGGAGTATTTATTCAAAAAAAGTTACAAGCTTTCTTGGACAAACAGTCCACATTATCAAGTATCCGTACAGTGACCAGACGCGTAGTCCAGCTGTATTTATATCTGTGTGCTGGGTACTTTGTGTATGTGATAAAGTTAATTTATTTGACCTCGAGATACATTGGTTCAGGAGTTTTAAAAGAACGTATGGAGGCAGAGCCATGCTGGAAGTAAGAAATTATGAGAAAGTGAGAAGGAGGATAGCGGTGACAGACAAAATCCGGTTCCTTACGAATTGCATAGACTGAAAGTACCCAGCACACAGATATAAATACAGCTGGACTACGCGTCTGGTCACTGTACGGATACTTGATAATGTGGACTGTTTGTCCAAGAAAGCTTGTAACTTTTTTTGAACAAATACTCCATTAGATACCATCCAGTTTGAATGAGGTCCTTTTAGTAATTCTACTAATGCACAGAACAATTGTGTATGTGATAAAGTTAATTTATTTGACCTCGAGACGGATTGGTTCAGGAGTTTTAAAAGAACGTATGGAGGCAGAGCCATGCTGGAAGTAAGAAATTATGAGGAAGTGAGAAGGAGGATAGCAGTGACAGACAACAAAATCTGGTTCTTTAAAAATTGCATAGATTAAAAGTACCCAGCACACAGATATAAATAGAGCTGGATTACGCGTCTGGTCACTGTACGGATACTTGATAATGTGGACTGTTTGTCCAAGAAAGCTTGTAAACTTTCTTGTATAAATACTCCATTAGATACCATCCAGTTTGAATGAGGTCCTTTTATTAATTCTACTAATGCACAGAACAATTGTATATGTGATAAAGTTATATATATATATATATATATATATATATATATATATATATATATATATATAATGTGTATAAATATATATACAGTATATATATATATAGTCAACGTATCACCAGGTCTTACTTTTACCTCTTCATTGGTGATTAATATACCCTCATTTACACTACCATTATTATACATCAGTATAAAAAAAGATTGGAATATATGTATTTGTTCAACATATCACCAGGTCTTAATTTTTACCTTGGCAGTTATAATTTACACTTATACGTAAGCTGTATTTGAGGGATAATAGGCTTAGGAATGGAGGCAGCCGACATAGCCTACATCTCACATACAGTAATTCTCTTTGACCAGTTATTAAAGATACAATATTTGTTTTGGTTGCAGTTTCAACTTAAATTGTTGCATTTTGTAAATGCTTATAAAATAAAAGCTGAAAAAACATTAAGTTAGGTGGTATACTTAATTTTATCATATTGTGCTTTCGTAGAAATAATCCCCACCAAAAAAATATTAGATAAAATAAATTTGCTTATGCAGTACCATGACATAGCTGAGTAAAATTCCATTCTTATGCCATATAATTTTTTTCAAGATAATTTTATTATGTAAAACAAGACAAAAACATCAAAATTATTCAGTCTTGCTGAATGAAGGTTCCGTGTAGAATGATACTGGTAACACTTTATAGGTAATTACTGTAATGTGGTATGAATAAATGAATAAAAGAAAAGGTATAAGAATTAAGGCAAGGTAATCAACTTGCAGAAAATTGTACTGTACCGTATAAAAATAAGACTGTGTTTGTGTATATTCAAGTGACAATACATGTACAGTATAGGAACAAGAAATAATGTTCATAGACAAGATCAACAGACACCCACACATACAAGCACTTCATGGTTTTAAATATTTTATTCCTGTATGTAGAGTTGCATTTATGCAATATTTATTTTTAAGTATTGTCATGTACATAACTGATTGTATTCTTTATCATCCTGTCATTCAACGGTAAATGGTCACAAAGAATGCACATACAGTGCTTAGGCAAATGCACTTACAATGAGAGACTAGGTCTTTAGTACATTATGGTAGCCATTTGCTCAGATGAAACACACACACACACACACAAATAGTGTTAATTTGTTTGTACAAGAATACAAACCATTGCCTTTTATTTATGAATATTCCTCAGTATGAGCAGGAATCAGTCAGTGAAATGTTTTAACCAACACTTTTCCTGTGGCTGTCATCTAGTGTGGACATCTTGCTACACTGTATGCCAGGCTGATGTAAAAATATTGTGCAAGGAACATGAGTGCATGTGTGGATACGTCATGTCTCCTCTAATTGCTGACCCCCAATATTGTGCTACTTGTCATGGTAGGAGCTGCAGTTGTTTTTTCTCCCTACTAGGAGTGTGCAAAGTGGTCACCCTCACAGTTGGAGAGGTAAAAGAAGAGATAAAAAAAGTGTTTGCCAACTTCCCAAGAGGGTTGGGGGTGATATTCCCATGGTGACACTACCAAATCCTCTGGTTCTTTCCCCCCTGCCCCTTCTGTACCTCTTCCCATACATTCTCTATGTACTGCTCCTCCTAAGTTGAGGGTGGTACACAATCGAAGGGGAGTGATTTCCACATGCTCTCCTCTAATGACAAGCCAGGTGCAGAAGTCAGTCAGCCCCCTGGTGAGACTGACATGTAAGTAGCTTGTACCACCTACTGCTTCTGATTGCAACTCTGTTCCAGGTGCGTCATCCTTGGTGAAGTACTTGTGAAAGATGTGGCCTTCCCTTGTGATAACTGCTGTATGGTACCCACAGGTCCCGCAGATATTTGTTTAACCTTATGCAGTAGGGCAGCACCCACCTTACCCATGGTTCCCACTAGTCCTGGAGTTGTGTTTTAACAACATTGCACATGTCCATCCTTGAATGGCCTCTGCTAGTTTGGCTTTTACCAGACATAGAGAGCTCCACAGGTTGGGTGACCCTGGCTTGGAATCCTGTTCTGTGCAGGGTATATCAAACAGTATGGTTTGTACTAATCCTTTGCCAAGGCCCCATGAACAGATACTGGAGCAGACTGGTGCACTTTCCCTTCTCACGAGTGAGGACCCAGCTTGTGCCTCTGGACCCCAAGTCTTGAGATTAAAGATCTTTGGGAGGCTTTGACAGCTGCACACTAGAACCTGATCTCGTCTTTAGAGCTCACCATCGGATGTGCTTCTGAGGCAAGACTGTTATATAGGTTGCTATGATTCTAACTAGCCCGGGCTGATTCTTAGATCAGATAGTTCCTTGTTGTCCAGCAGATCAGAGAAGCTCCTTCCACCACCATTGAAGCACCAGAAGTTTTACATATTTGATGACTCAAAGACTACTCCTTTATAGTCGGACTTTTCAGTCTGTGGACTGAAGATACCTCCTGTTGAGTCTAACACCATGGTCTTTTCCTCTCATTAGTGGCTCAACCTGTGGTTGAACATGCTGAATTTGCTGTAATGAGCATCTCATTAGAGGATGAGAAGTTTAATAGGTTGCTGGTGTTGGGAGGAAGGGCATTGATCTTCCTCTCCCACCATAGTGCCCACTTGTGGATAAACTTTGTATTGTCAAGGTAGGACATGGTTTTCTCCCTCACTGTTTTTTCAAAAAGTTTTGGTAGAGTACTCTCACCTAGCGAAACAGTCCAGTATTGGGTATTTCCTTACTTTTCCTGAAGAGTAAGGTTGAGATAGCAGTGAAGAAGAGATGATTGGACTCTCATAACTACTCCACCGAGAAGTCTCCTAATCACCCTGTAGTTTCAAAGGGAACAGCCTGTTGAGAGAGATGAATTCTTACCTAAGGAGTAAGTCTCCTTCACAAAAGGCAGTGTTTCATACTTCTGAAGGAAAAAATGCTTGGTGACAGCAGGTGATTGGGATTATTACCCCACTCACCCCTTCAACACTAGTTAACTAACTTGTTACCAAAAGTCAACAACTAATTCCAGCTTGTGCTGAAGAATACTCCCACATAAAAGGCTGTATTTTTTATCACTGGGAAAAATATAAATGACTAAAAATTTTTTTTTATTTTTTGTTATGCTGATATGGTTGCATTTATTTTTGATTTAATGAATAGTGCTATTGGTTACTTAGTTTAATAGAGGCCAACATAATACAACTTTTGTTTTTCCTCACTGTCAAAGGCAGGTTCATGCAGTAAACTTGCTTCTCATATTATGTTGTACAGTATTTTTTCATATGAGCTTACCTTGCACAATAGGTTGTTCACATTATTGTGAACTCACATAATAGGCCAGTGGACCGTACCTTATCTTTTATGAATTATAATGAGCCATCATGGGGTCTGTTAGTTTCATGTTTTTGTGTGCAAACCTTAATTGCCATGATTTATTTAATTTTTGCATTTTTTGAAGTTCCTACTTTTTAATATTTGGCATTGCTTCGTGAGTCAATAATATCACCCAAAAGTGGTTTTTAGTTGGGGAATATTTACCATTTATAGCTATCAAAAAACTACCCCATATTTCTGTTTTAATGGTCCTCGTTGTTTCTATTTATTTTTATTTACACTAGTATACATCCCCATTTTTGACTGTTTTGTTTATGATTCCACTTTGCAGTTATTGTTGTTCCAGCAAAGTGCACATTAAAGTAGAATACTGGTAACAGAATGAAATGATGGAGTCTCTTGAACTTTTAATTATACTAATGGTTTACAGTTGTGGTGTTTGGCTTTGGCTGGAAAATATTTGTACATGTTGGAAGATGTGAAAGTTGATTTCTGAGGTACACTTGAACTGCATATCTGAATATTATACTTTTCTAAAGCTATAAATATTATAGGCAGTTTGCTGTTTTCACAATTACATTATTTTTAATTAAATTAATGGTTATATAAGGAAAGTTTGAAGTAGCACAACCAGGTAGGAAAAGATCTGTACAGTATATAGTAATCAAGGGTTTTATTTTGCATCATCCTTTCAGTCACAAGCTGGATTGCCTTTGTATTATGGAAATTGTGGTCATGTAATAAGATTTAAAGGCTTTGTGGTTCATATTGTACCACTTCTTGTTTTGGAAGAATAATTTTCTTGTTTTGTGAGAAGTGTTTCCATTTAGTTGTTGCTGATTCCAGCTCCATACCCCCTCTTGGGGTTTAGAGCTGGGACCAGCTTTACC
Source organism: Macrobrachium rosenbergii (assembly GCF_040412425.1). Classification (NCBI taxonomy): domain Eukaryota; kingdom Metazoa; phylum Arthropoda; class Malacostraca; order Decapoda; family Palaemonidae; genus Macrobrachium; species Macrobrachium rosenbergii. The sequence goes on from NC_089743.1 coordinate 57,010,047, forward strand.
TGCTTGCATGGCATGTGTGCACTCTTTAGAATGTGGGTGGTGCTGAGCACTCTCATCACTCTTCTAGGCATATCTCCTTTGAGGTCTTCCTCCTTTGTCTCTTCAGAGACTCTCTCAACAGAATTGACTGATTAGTAACTGAAGAGTGGCATATCATGAGAATGAGAACCATCATACCAACCTTTATGGTACTGAAACAAAGGATCTACAGATCCCAACCAATTCAAGCATATCAAGAATTAACCACCTGCAGAACATAGGAAGTCACCACACCAGCTTGCCTTGGACTGCTCCCTGGCAATAATGCTATTACTTGAACCTAATGTTTTTGTGTGTAAAATCTCAAACTGAAAATGTTGGAACAGATCTCAGTTAATCTGAACAAGTGTCCTAATTGCAACCCTGTAAGCACACAGCAGTAGATTAGCCAGAGAATCAGGTCTTGGCCAGTATAATGGTGAGCACTGGGTATGCATGAACACATGCAGTGTACAGGTACGGAGAGAGAGAGAGAGAGAAAAAATACTACGCACCCTCTTTATAGTGTATGCTAAGCCCGTGAGGTACAAGCTTTGTGATTGGTTAAAATCCCACCCTTCCTGCATGTCGTCAAGGAGAGCAAGAAGGGGAAGAGGGGGTTGTTACAAGTTGTTATTGGCACTGTCAGTCCTTCCGGCCAGTAGCGTATTGTCATGGAGAGAGGGGGTTGCTACGTGCTCTGTTATTGGCTACTTCTAATCTCCCGAGCCGATATCGTCATAAGCCTACGTCAAAGCAATAAAAAAAATTGTCACACAAGCGATAATGGGATTTTAGTATATTTTTATGTTTATACAGTTTACAGTAATCGATATTTCTTTGAAGGATATATGCAGTACAGAGAGAGAGAGAGAGAGAGAGATGGGTGGTTGGCCTTACTTAAATCTCAAAAGTGAAATTATTCGTGAATTATTCGAGGAGAGAGAGAAAGAGGTTGAATGAAGTGATTACATCGGTAAGCAGTTTTATGATTTCACAGGATTTTAATTTAACTTTTATCAATACTTTGCTATGGTTACCGTAATATTAATATTCTAAAATTAGTAAATAATTATTACATCGGTAAGCAGTTTTATGATTTCACAGGATTTTAATTTAACTTTTATCAATACTTTGCTATGGTTACCGTAATATTAATATTCTAAAATTAGTAAATAATTTTTTCATCATAAAAAATGTATTTAGTCATGAAAATAAAATAAAAATCAGTAATTAGTGAATAGTGCTCTATGAAAAAATCCGCGAATGTGAATTTTCTTCTGTCATATGCGTTGGACACCAAGTCATCCCAAATATTACAGTCGAGAATCATAAGAAAACTTTACTTTTAATCCTTTGGGTGTCTTGAAAACAACGAATCCTGCATTTTTATTATTGAGCTTTTCATAATAAAAAACCCTCCAAATATTGACCATTCTGCCATTTTGGATGCGTATTTCTTCAGATCGTCGTCAGACTGGCGTCCTCCAAAATACCGTCAAAAATCGTAAGAAAACCTTACTTTTAATCCTTTGGGTGTCTTGAAAACGAATCCTGCATTTATATTGAGTTTTTCACAATAAAAAACCCCCAAATATTGACCATTCTGCCGTTTGGGATGCATATTTCTTCCGATAGTCATCGGACTGGCATTGCCTGAAATACCATCGAAAATCGTAAGAAAACCTTACTTTTAATCCTTTGGGTGTCTTGAAAACAATGAATCCTGCATTTATATTGAGTTTTCATAATAAAAACCCTCCAAATATTGACCATTCTGCTGTTTTGGATGCATATTTCTTCTGATCGTTATTGGACTGGCGTTGTCTGAAATAGCATCGAAAATCATAAGAAAACCTAACTTTTAATCCTTTGGGTGCCTTGAAAACAATTTATCCTGCATTTACATTGAGTTTTTCAACAGAAAAACCTCCAAAATTGACCATTCTGCTATTCTGGAGCCATATTTCTTCCAAGGGACTGGCATTGTCAGCGTCGTAAACCTGGAACATGCGTTGTAACCCAAGAAATAATTTTTTTATGAATGTATTTGAAAAGCGTCGTAAACTCGGAACGTCGTAAGCCGAGCCTGTCATAAACTGGAGACTGTCTGTATTTATAGCTATTATCATCATCATTATCTCTTATATGTATCTACATATGTACATACATATATTCGCGGGGCTCTCTATGAGAGAGAGAGAGAGAGAGAGAGAGAGAGAGAGAGAGAGAGAGAGAGAGAGAGAGAGAGAGAGAGAGAGAGAGAGAGAGAGAGAGAGAGAGAGAGAGAGAGAGAGAGAGAGAGAGAGAGAGAGGAATTAACCTAGGCATCTTCCAATACTTCACAAAATTTCTTCCTCTCATCAGATCACTCCTCATTTTCTTCACATCAAGAAAACAACACTCATGCCGCAACAGCTAGGCTAGCCATGCACAACCGAAACACTGGTTTCCACAAGCTCTTTCCAATACAGCCTGATGCCTTCATCTCTGCTTATTGTAGATGACATACATAATGCAAAAACAGAAAACAAGCACAGTACCGTACACGAGAAAATCAGCTGGAAATCATCAAAATTTTTACTAACACTGATTCACACCAACATGGCATGAAGAATTCTGACAAGAATGTAAATATTCCAGCGCCACCTGGTGGGAAGCAGGTGATTACAAAGACAGTCCTAGCGGGTTAGCAAAGCGTTATTTTTTTTTTATTTTGTATACCAATTGCCCCATTGCTATTGAATGAAAACACCATGAGCAAAATTTTATCAAATATTTTTATTACTCTACTTTAATGTATGTCAATCTGTTATTGCATAGAACCTGATTTTGAAATAACTAAAAATAAGTTTTATAGTGAAGTCCTACTTTTCAAACATTGGAGACATTTTAAACATTGCAACCAACTTGGTTAATTATAATACAACTAAAAAAACTGTCATTCTTGATAACATACAAGTAATAAAATAAATACAATGCTATGATTTCAGGTACTTGAACGCATGCATGGTATATTGCCACTTAATGCAGGTACTTTTCAAACACCTATACACTCCTAATTAAATTTCCATCAGCAGGTAATGCTTCTATTTTAACTACTGTAGTCATTAAGCTTAAATTTCCAAGATAAAATAATTTTAAATTTTGTTAAAACTGAATATGAAAGTACACAATGCAATGTTCCTCAGAGCAATGAACTTGTAATTAATCTCATTTTAAAATTACATTCTTGCATCTATCAATTTAAAATAGTTTACCTGCATTCCAAGAAAAAAACAGATTCTAATGTCACTGAAAATTCAATAGTATAGTAACACAAAAGATGTGCTTAGCTTAATAAAAGGTAAAATGACATTATGATAAAATTAAGTTTTATATATGCTTAACCAGTACAGTAATTACTTAGCTAAGAGTTTCTACTCAAACGGCAGTCAGAATTCTGAATTCCGCGGTAGCGGTTTTTTTGTTTTGTATAGGTGATTATGCTCTGCCACTTTCGGGGGTACGACACCACCAACATGACAATTTGTTAATGCAAAAAAGAGTCCAAGTGTGAGGAGGAGGGTCTTAGACATCTCAAACAACCAAGACTTGTATATATATAAAACTTTTATATATATAAAACTTAGTTATATCATAAAAATGTCATTTTTATATATGTAACTTACCCAGTAATTCCTTAGCTGATTCCACATTGAAAGGTGGTGGGGAATCATGGACAAAAGCTTAAGTTATAATTAATAAGATAATTGTTGTTCCTTACCTGGTGAGAGAGCTGCTGCAGGTAAGATACTGCCTCTGGCTGCGCTCATCTCAACCTGTAGCGACGTGGCGGCATGGCCAGACATGCCTCTACTTAAGTGGGACACTTCGCAGTGAAGGAGTACTCCGAAGGCTGACAAAGTATAAGATTAAGCTTTGCGACGAAGGTGTACACCGAAGGCTGACAAAGCACATATAATTGCCCCTGCCCTGGGCACAGTACCATAAAAATAACATACCAGAACAACAAAGTCACCTACACCATGATTAAATAATGAATAAACGACAAAAATAAGACCACTATCCAACACTAAAAAACTGGTGGGCACTCCAGGTAAGTCACACCCTCCCAGGCTTCCCCCCCAAGAACTCAACACCATTTTCAAGGCGACGAGAAAAGGAAAGGAAGGGACGCTTTCTACACTTCCTCACCCATCACTACGCCAGGTATGGACACAGGTCCAAGTGTAGTGCATTTCTCATAAACTGTCTCGACGTCCCGCAAGTAGTGCATCACAAACACTGACTTGCATTTCCAATGGGTTGCCTCCAGGATCGCAGAGAGAGAAAGATTGTGTTTGAACGCTACCGAAGTAGCAACTGCTCTTACCTCGTGCACTTTAACTTTCAATAGCTCTAAGTCAGTTTCCGCTAACTGAGAGTGTTGCCTCAGCGATGAGATCCCTCAAGGAAAACGAAATGGCATTCTTCGAAAGGGGTCTAGGGGTCTGAGGGCATGTACTGGGCACAGCTCTCTTTCTTCCTCTTCCGTGCCTAGGATATCCGATAAGCTTGGAATCGAAAATGAATGGGGCCAGGGATGTGATGGGTTTTCATTTTTCACTAGAAATCCTAGCAAAAAGGAGCAGACTGCATTCCCTTGCGAAAAACCGATCCTTTTGCTTATTGCTTGAAGTTCACCGACAATCTTAGCTATTGCTAAGGCAACCAGAAAGAGAGTTTTCCAAGTCAGATCCCTTAGAGAGGAAGAGTGCATAGGTTCAAAGCGAGGGTTGGAAAGCCACTTAAGAACTACATCAAGATTCGAAGAGAAGGACTCCTCTTTCTTGGACTTGGAGATATTGAAAGACTTAATTAAATCGGACAAGTCTTGGTTGTTCGAGATGTCTAGACCCTTATGCTCTGTAACCCTTTATTGTCGAGACCGACAACCCTTTAAAAGATTTCAAATAGAGAAGGAAGTCTGCTATCTGAGCGATAGAAGTTTTTGAGGAAGAGACTTTGTTTCTTCGACACCAGATCCTAAAGTGTGCCCACTTAGCTTGGTAGACATTATTGGAGGAAATGCGACTACATTTACCGATAACCTCTGATGCTGATTTAGAAAAGCCTTTTGCTCTGACGAGCCTGTAGACAGTCGAAATCCTGTTAGGGCCAGAGAAGATAGGCCTTGATGAAACTTCCTGACGTGGGGTTGTCTGAGAAGACTTGGAATCTCGGGAAGGAGTCTCGGAAAGCTACGAGGAGATCGATCAGGTCCGGGAACCACTCCTTCTGCAGCCAGTAGGAAGTCACGAGAGTCATCCTTACATTGTGGTGTGAGTGAAACTTCCTTGCTACCTCCCGAATCATCCCGGATGGAGGAAAAGCATAAAGATCTCGGTAGACCAGCCCAGGATCATTGCACCCGTCACCCAAGCTAGAGAGTCCGGAAAAGGGGAACAGAACAGAGGAAGGCAGTAATTTCTGGAAGTTGCAAACAGGCCTATGCTTAGTTGACCCCATAGTTTCCAAAGGCTGGCACAAACGCAAAGATCTAGTGTCCACTCCGTGGCCAGAATTTGCTTGTGATGGCTCAGCTCTTCCGCTAGGAAGTTGCACTTACCCTTTATGAACCGGGTGACTAATCGCGTCTGGTTCCGATCCGCCCAGCATAGCAAGTCTCTCGCTACCTCGCAGAGAGAAAAAGAGTGCGTCTCCCCTTGATGTTTGATGTACGCTAGGGTGTGGTGTTGTCCGCATGTACCGCTATAGTCTTGTTGTGTACCTGCGTCGCAAAGTGTTGCAGACCTAGATGTATCCCTTTCAATTCTCTCACGTTGATATGCAGCCCTTTTTCCTCCGAAGACCACCTCCCCGAGACTTCCAGGTTCCCAAGGAGAGCTCCCCAACCTAAATCCGACATGTCGGAAAGAATTCCAGGTCGGGGCTCGCTGGAAGGAGCGACTTCCCTACTGAAAGTCTGTCTGCGGACCTCCACCACCGCAGATCCTCCTTTATTTCCGGGGTTATCGGAAAGACGTGGTGATCCTGATGAACTTTCCAATCCCAGCAGCATTTCTTCGTAGGTGAACGAATTAGCCAATCATCCAGGTATAGCGAGATACTCACTTCCGCTAAATGTGGCCAACCCGCCAAAGGAGCCAACACTCGAGTGAAGACTTGTGGGGCCGTCGAGAGACCGAAACAAAATACTCGAAATTGAAAGATTTGGTCCTCGAAAATGAATCATAGGTATTTCCTCGAATCCGGGTGAATCGGAATATGGAAATAAGCATCTTGCATGTCCAGGGATATCATCCAATCTCCCTGACGGATGGAAGCAAGAACTGAGTGGGTGGTTTCCATGTTGAATTTTGTTTTTTCTACGAAGACGTTCGAAGCACTTACTTCGAGCACCGGTCTCCAACCCCCTGAAGCCTTGGGAACTACAGAAAGGTGATTGTAAAATCCTTTCGAGTCTGCCATTTTCACTAATTCTATTGCTTCTTTGCTCAGAAGAGAGGACACTTCCTTCGACAGGGCCAAATACTTCTCCGATCCTATGGAGTAAGCCGTCAATATGACAGGAATGTTGGTCAATGGCAGATTCTCCTTGAAGGGGATAGAGTATCCCTCCTTTAAAACTTTCACCGCCCACTGATCCGCTCCTCTTTTGTTCCATCTCTCCCAAAACAAACGAAGCCTGGCCCCTACTGGAGCATGAAGGACTAAATTCTCACTTGCGAGAGGATGATTTTGAGGATGGTTCCTTGATCGCTCGCAAAGCAAATCTAACTGAACCTCAGGACCTGAGGTGCGATCTCTGATTTTCTCCACGAAATGGCTTTGGTTGTTCGAGAGGAGATGATGGTTTAACTGAGAAGGCAGACCAGTCCCTCTGGCACTTTGTCGATTGAGTCAACAAATCTTGCGTTGACTTCTGGTGTAGACTCGCTGCAATCTCACTTATGGTTTAACTGAGAAGGCAGACCAGTCCCTCTGGCACTTTGTCGATTGAGTCAACAAATCTTGTGTTGACTGGTGTAGACTCGCTGCAATCTCGCTTACGGTGGGCTGAGGAAACAAGTGATGTTTATCCAGAGGGGAAAAAAGGAGAGTCGATTTCTGTGGTCCTAACACCCTTCGATGTGAAACAGACCCAAAGTTCGCGCTTCTTAAGGACGCCCATGGCATAAAGGGCAGCTAATTCCTGTGAGCCATCTCTAACGGCTTTATCTGTGCAAGAGGGAAATTTAAACAGGTCTGCAGCTTCATCACACAAAAAAGCTGGCTCTTGAAGCTTCTTGCAACTGCTCCCAAACACTAGTCAAGAAAACTCAGCACCTCGAAAGACTTAAACAAACTCTTCAAAAGATGATCCATCTCCTGTGCTGAAAAGAAAGTTTTTGCAAAAGCGATAGCCGATCTCCGTCCCGAGTCAATGAGCGCAGAAAAGTCCCCCTGGGAGGAGGCAGCCACTCCCAGGGAAGGAGCTTCTCCTGTTGCGTATGACAAGTACCACACGTGTGAGATGAGAGGGAGGAACACTAAAACAGGCTTTCCCTTGATCCCTCTTCTTGGCTCTGTGGTTCGGATTCCACAATAAGCTGTAGGTCCCGTTGCTAGGTAACCGGTTGGTTCTTAGCCACGTAAAATAAGTCTAATCCTTCGGGCCAGCCCTAGGAGAGCTGTTAATCAGCTCAGTGGTCTGGTTAAACTAAGATATACTTAACTTTCTACTTGGCGAAGAGCTTTCTTCGATGATTTAGAGAGAACCATCTTAGGAAGTCTAGTCGAATCCAAGGGCTGATTGCTCATCAAGAAAGATGAACCTAGAGAGGAAGGAGAGGTCGGAGTGAAAAATTCTGGGAACTGCTGAAGAAGGCACTTGAGGAGTGATGCATATGGCGTAGAAGACGCATCCTGCTCCTCCTCTTCATCTTCAGAAGAGATCGGAGACGTCACTGAGTCTAATTCAGGGGCAGTCTGTGCTGCTGGTTTCTGTAAAAGATGAAGGATATTATCCAGTTTACATTGCAAAGGTTCAGAGGAGAAGGCTTATCCGAAGCTGCAGGGAGCTTGGAGACTTGAGGGGGGCTTGAGCACTATGGGAAGATTGGAAGCTTCAGGCCACTCCGATGAAATAGAGCATCTGACCACCTCAGGGTGCCTGACTGTGTCAGGGTGCTTGGCCACATCAGGGTGCCTGGCTGCTACAGGGCACTTGTCTGCTTCATGGCGCTCATCAAAGTGTTCTGCTGATACGGGAAGTTCCGAGAGAACAGGGCGCTTACACGAAATCTGGAGCTGCTCTCCCGAGAGGTGTAGCGAGCTAGAACCTTGCTCCTGGTGCTGAGGAGAGGAGAAACACTCCGGAGTGTCCCACTTGCTACACGAAGGTTGAGTACTGAAGTAAGGTTCCCTAATTCTCTTGTAAGGGAGATGCGGGGACTGCTCTTTACCTAAGAAATGTCTCTTAAGCGGGCAAGATTCATCAGGGAAATGACGAAGACGGGTCTTACGAGGCGAGGACTCCTCAGAACTTGACAAAAGCCGATGCACTTCCGAGACGCCTTTCCAGTGGCTGTCTCTAGTCGCAACCTGGTATGCAACAGGTTGGACTGAAGGGATGACTGCCGGTGGGCAGACCCCACTGACCTCCCTTGGGCTACCGGTATGCCTCTTCCCAGGTAGCGGGGAATATGGCAGGGACTGATGCCTAGGAGAATCAGTGGGATGAGCAGCCTCCTCCTCCACTGACACTTCACCTTTGGCACTGTTTTCAAACTTGTCGATCAGGACAATCACTGTTATGCCCCTAACTGGGCCACTGTACTCACTACTAGATTTATACATTGCTCGAACTTACTCACAATCGATCGGGGTCGGAAGTGATGGAGCCAAGAGGAGTAGGTGGTTCAGGAGAATTAATTGATGCAGGTGGGGAAGGGTTAACAGTTGGAGAATTAACAGATACTGTATGTCAGCCTTATCCGATCTAGGAGTCAAAGCCTGACTAGCTAATTTCCCGCTGGCTTTAGCGGCTGCTTTCCTCTTCTTATCTCTTTCTAGCTTAGCTAAATGAGAAGTTAAAGTCTTCCATTTTTGTTCTCCCCAATCCCTGCATTCTTCACATGTCAAATTAATAGAGCAAACTTGACCTCTACAACCAGAACACAAGGTGTGAGAGTCGTAAGTCAATTTTATCATTTGTGTATTGCAGCCTTTACTGCAATACCGGAAACTGTAACTACCAGTGTCGGGCATATCCTAACTAGTTGAAAAGGTCAAAATCGTGAAAGTCATTATGAAAAATGCCAAAAAGACTGCAAAATACTTCACCAAAGAAGAAAATTAAGAATCCGAAAACTCTAAACTGCTGTAACAACATCAGGCGTTGATGCTACAAGTGGCAGAAAGAAATTGTCATGTTGGCAGTGTTGTTCCTCTTTTGCACCCCGAAAGTGGGCAGGGCATAGTCACCTATACAAAACAAAAGAATCACTACCGTGGAATTCAGAATTCTAACTGCTGTTCAAGTAGAAACTCTTAGGTAGGACCTCTTAGCTAAGTAATTACTGGGTAAGTTACATATATTAAAACATTCTATCACAGAAGTCCAGGAGCTAAAACTGAAAATATAAACCAGTATTATTAATGCTGATAAAAATTTTTTTCAGTTTTTATAAGTGAATTACAGTACATCTACAATATATCACAGTATGACATGCAATCTTTCATATTAAGCACACAAAATATTTTGTAGACAATATAAAATTTTTGCCTTTATTCTAACAAAAAATAATCATGGTATTTAACAGGAAAAACAGTAATAATTCACTTTGTCAAATGTGAAATTGTTTAGCATAGTTCTAGTAACCTTGTACTTCATAAACCAAATCTAGGTTAAAATGCTTCAAAAATGGAATCACCAACCAGCATTCACCTCTGGTAGAAAAGTGTTGAAACCAAATATTATTTCTTGCTTCAATTTATTCGTTCAAAATAAGATCAATTTATGAAAAATCAAGTACAGCAACACTTCTCAAAATTACCGAGTATACACAATTCACATTTTAATAAGGCAACTTACTACAAACAAACAATGCAGAATTTTTTCTCTACAGTAGCAACTTGATTTTTCAAAACGGTAAATCCTTAATTATAAGATAAAAGGTAATTCTAATTATACCTGTTTATATGTTCATTTGGCTTTAGCTTCCGGGTTTTTTTATACTCCTCAAACAATTGTTGCAACTGATTCCTTGAGGATTCTCCTTCCTTAGCTATATTAGTGATTTCTTCAAGCTGAACCAAGTATGAGTCTGTTGCATAATCCATCAGTTTTGCAAACTGCTTTCCATAGCTTTGCTGAAGTTCTGACCCAACACCCAATAAGAACTGTCTAAGGACTTCAGCTGAAATACCAGGAGAAGGGTCAAGCATGAGTAGACCAGCAACAAATTTCCATCCAACTACGGGTGCCTCTTCTGGCATCCCACTTATTTTGCACATCTTTGCCAACACCAAACCAAACAAGAGAGCAGCATTTCCCATTCTGGTCAAATAGAGATCAAAGCCTTCCTTTGGTCTCTTTCCTCTTTCCTTGTCATAATCATCTTGGCTTTGTCCTTCCTTCTGATAAATGAACAAAGGCACCAAGTATGGACATGTTGTGTAGATATGGTAAAGAAATATTTCCCACAGATCCGGATACAATGTTATAAGGCTGACTATCAACCATGCATATGCTGCAATGCCACCTGTCTCCTTGGCTTGTGTGTCTAATGCTACTTTAACCATGTCCTTTATCAGCTTAAATTTTACATATGCTGTAGTTAATGGGTCATTATTGGTGCAGTAAACTCTCTTGTTGTGTTGCACATTACGACCACTTAAATAGGCTATTAGCTTTTGTAACTTTTCTCTATTGACATTCTGATTGGTACTGTCCAGCTGATTGATTGTAGTAAATATCCATCCTATTTCTTTCTTCTTTTCATTACTTATCACATTGAGACTGTTGATATGGTCCTCCATTTTCTTCTGTAATTCTTCATATCTGAAATAAATATGACCAAATAAAAAATTTAGTGTACTTTGATGCATTATAAATATAAGCAAGAGTTTTATGAAGACCATCTTGCCATAAATGTGATAAGGAATGTATATAGTGCATTTTGCCGTAAATATCTACTACAACACACATATGAATGGTTAGTCATTACTTCCATCATGTGCAGTAACAGAGAATATAATTCAAACAAAACTTCATCAAACACACTACACATAGCCCACATTCATGGTCCGTGAATTTCCCCAAGACATTTTAGTAGTTGTAAAGAAAGCAGCCTTAGACAGGTGCTCATGCATCCTGGGATCCCTGGGTATTTAGCAATCAACAAATTACTTTTTGTGTAAAACTAATTATCTGTGAGGAAAGAGGGCTGAGAGGCAAGGGCTTGGTCAAAACATGTCGACAGAAAACCTGCAGAAATAGTACCAAGAAAGCCCAGAATCCATCTACCGGCAAAAACGATGTCCATGATAAGACACCGTTGAACTCTACAGATTTACAACACCAGGTTTAAGTAACATGCTCTTTTTAGAATAAAATTCTGCTGTAGAAACGCTGTTTAAATCCACCGAAATATGAACATTGGCTAATTACTGACCAATATTGACGTGCAAGAAAGGCGAATTATAAGAAAAATTGAAAAAGCACAATGTAAAATCAATTTGCACAATGCAGTCATATTTTTTAACAGAACATGCTTGAAAGAGGGTCTTCTTCCTAGATGATAATAATAATAATAACAATAATAATAATAAATAGTTCTTCATTGGAGGGATGGGTAGAGCTTTCTGCTGGCACACTGTTGGCCCAGCGTTCGACTCTCCGAGCAGCCAATGAAGAATTAGAGGAATTTATTTCTGGCGATAGAAATTAATTTCTCGTCATAATGTGATTCAGATTTCACAGTAAGCTGTAGGTCCCATTGCTAGGTAACCAGCTGGTTCTTAGCCACGTAAAAATAAATCTAATCCTTCGGGCCAGCCCTAGGAGAGCTGTTAATCAGCTCACTGGTCTGGTTAAACTAAGATATACTTAAGGGGATCGGCCGGTTTCCGACTTTTTTAACGACAGGTTGTTGATATATAGGGGGTTTGTTAAAGGATATTGTGTGGAACTTCTGGGGAAAAAATTTTTGTTCAGTGACCTTAGGTTTTGTGACGCCAGAGCATTTTTCGGCCAAAAATGGCCATTTTCAAAATGCATCTCCTCCTTTGCTTTTTGGTTTTAAGGGATGAGATTTGAACCACATATAAAACACATATGGACCTTCGATACAAAGCTGGGGATTTTTGATTTTTCAATTATTTTTCGAGATATGAATTTTTATTTTTTTTAATGAAATTTCCCGGAAAAATTACAGAAAAAAAATTGCCAAAAATCATAAACTCAAAATATTAAAAATCCCCGGCTTTTTTTTTAATCTACCATGTTTCCTCATATTATATATGAAATTTCATTTAGATTGGTCCAATACTAAGGGAGGAGATACATTTTGAAGGTGAAAAACTTATGTTTTGAGAAACGGGCCTTCAAAGTTTTAGTTACATAAAAAAAGTAAAAGGGACTTCAAAGACTGTGTTACAACTAATTCTATGGTTTTAATTTTTATTTTTGGGTATTAATTAATGCAAAATGATTATAAATAAGAATATTAATTGATTATTTATGTGCCTAAGACACATTCTTATAAATTTTAGGTTCCTGGTCCCCCCCTGTCTGATCTTGCTGCAAGGTATTACTCTAGGGTATCATAGTTGCCTACACTTTTTTATTAGTGTCTCGAATCCATCCCTTGCCAAATGGATCCTGGGAATTACTTTTCATTCACAATTAGGGATTCGTGATTCAAGTAATTCATCAAGTCTTGCTTCACTTATTATGATCATTTTATTTTCAGGATCGTCTATAATATCAGCCTCCGAGCTACTGCTTTCTTTTTCTAAAATATCTTTGCCCTTTGGTAGTGATGAACAAATAAAGAGGCGTTTAGGGGTGGATGTGGTTGGTCTCTGGTCAGCAGAGATCGCTGCCTGCGCCGTTTGATGGGCTCTCTCCGTTGCTCCATTCCCCTCTATGGCACTAATTTCTTGAACTCTTTCTTCTACTTCTCGCCTGGACTTTTCCACTTGGCTTTTCCGCATTCTAGAAGCATGAAGTGAACTCTTGGACCTTTTAGGCACGGCGAAAAAAAACAAAAACACCGCAGAAAATACAGAGTTTAGTCAAGGCTAGCGAGCATGAAAACGTGTCCTTCTACCTTGAAGTTTATAGGCAACTCTCGGCCACAGTCGGCGTCATGGTATGACGTGTGCGTTGTCATGGCTAGGAATAACCAAAAAGGTGCCGAGTAGGATATTATTGACATTATACATTTCATTTCAAAGGAAGTTTTCGTAATATATATCGCAAAAACTACACCAGACTAAATCATTTGCCCTACTGGTGTTTTATGGGTATATAGTTATTGTTACATTTTAGGCCATAACTAGAGAAATAAGGCAAATTTTAGCATAATATTTCGTGGACACATTCTTGAACCCTATACGAAGCCATAGAATTTTTTTCAGCAAATCGAATTTTTTAAAGATTATTGGGTTTTTTTAGGCGGCCGATCCCCTTAACTTAATAATAATAATAATTTGGCAGCAGACCCTCTTTTAAACAGGTTTTATTGAATATTATTATTGCTGCTTCAGCTGCATTTATTTTATAGAAGACTTTTTCTATTTTCCTTATTGTGGACTTCTCTTCACTGGAGATGCGTGCTAACAGCTCGCCTATATTTGTCATTTCAAAATATGTGGATTCTGTTTTTATATACAGTATTCTATATAAAGTTAGAATATTATAACTTATACAGTTGTGGTTGCTTATACTGTTGTTGCCACAACATTTCGACAGACTCTTCTGTCATCCTCCAGCGGGAGCTAGTAGAGGACTGGCAGATTGCATAGGTCCTTCCGAATTTATACACAGGCTTCAGGCTTCGGGGGGGGTGTCATGGACGATGAATTTTGATTGGTTGCAGTCGGCGAGCTTCAAGCCACATTTCCGTGGCGAAGCTCAAGCCTAGCATGACGTCATGCTGACTAACATCATAGGTAGTTTGGCTGCTATTGGGCAGAGGGTGGATGACATCATTATTTCCTCTCTCTCTCATTGTCGGGGGGTTGTCTCAAAGGGCGCCTTGCTCTTCAGGGGCGTCTCCATTATCAGGGTTGTCATTTTCAAGTATCTGTTGAATTTGGTGGTTATTCAGCATTGTTCTTCTCAAATTTGTGGGTAGAAGCAATGCCTCCTGTGTTGTGTTCATTGTAGGCTTTTTCTCGGCAGTGAGGAGCGCCTCCAGCAGGCACAGACGTTGAGGGTTGGCGGCTCTCCCGATTATACTTATATTTTGTATAATACTGTCGCGGGAGATGGAAGTATTGTGGGTGGCATGGGCGTGGTTCATGTGGCACCTTCCTGGGCGTGGCAGGAGATCCTCTTTGACAGGCGCATTGTGGTCATTCCAATATAAATGCCGGGGCATCCTCGGACAGGACATACAAGTTGGTAGACCACGTTCTTCTGCTTGAGGGGGTCTCTTGCTGACGGAGAGGGGTCATTCTTCATCCCGAGATCATGGGTGCGGTGGTTCTTGTAATGTATTACTACATTTATCCTCTTATCCTCAGTCAGGGTGATGTTCTCTATGACGATTTTCTTCTTGGAGCTCTCGTCCTCATGGTATTGGGGATGCATACAGGCCTTGTAATATACTGTATCTTGATGTCTTCCTGGGGGGCAGGTTGTGCGCTCTCATCACTATACCATTTCTCCAGGCCAGTTCAGATATATGGACATGAGTCAAGGTAAAGTTCAGTTGTAATTAGATAGGAAGCTGTAGAATTTGAAAATAAATTCCAGGGAAGGATATTAGGACTAAAGTAGCAGGATAGAGTAACCAACAAGAGGAAAAGAGAAGTAACTGGAATGAACTCACTGATCAAGATGGAAGTGAAGGAGGTTTATGTGCAGGAGATAAGGCAAACTGGTACAAGAAGTACAAGGGCAGACTGCTGAATATCACAGGTTGTTGCAGGCAATGATTGTCTGATTCCATTTTAATGTTCTCTTTATCCCCAGGTCATCAACACAAGGTTCATCCATATTTAGTCCTGACTGACATTCTTAAACAATTTGGTATGCTAAGTGGCAGGGGCTATGCTGTAAAGCTGCAAAAAATGGAAGAAAAAGTACTTCCAACTAAACTTCCACTCACAGCCAAGGAGAAATCTTCACCAATGAGAAATGATTTGTGATTTTTTTTGTTCATTGAAGCACTCAGTTAAACCACCTTTCCTAGCATTAAGCATAAACAAATCATGAAGTTAACAAATACCTTTTCCTTCCTAGAGTGATGATTACAGCTTGTTTATTTTCTTCAGTTGCTTCAACTTCAGTAACTACTTGGTTAGCCTGACGCACTTCATTCTCCATAACTAAGGCTTGTTTTTCTTGCTCAATTTTTAATTTTATCTGGGATTCTTCATAGCTAACACGTTCTGATTCTTGCTGTTCTTGTTCTTCTTTCTTTATAACTGTAACCAGAAAAATTCTATTAGAATTCTTACATTTCCACATGCATGCTGTGATTAAACTTTTATTTAAATATGTATAAAAGAAGAAGATTCAATGTAGGCAAAACCATAAGCTTAAATAAAACTCCATAAAGGGTCTAAAATATCTAATTAAAGAATCCATAGTTATAAATATGTGCACATATTAAAAACATGTTTACCAGGGATTTTGCACTGCAATTACTTCCTTAACAAGAATTTTAGTCTTGCCTTCGCCTAATAAAAAGAAAACTGGCAACAGTAGAATTAAGACAATAAAAATCTGTTTTAGACTGCACACAAAGCATCAAAAGTCTTTAAATAGTTGTTGGAACTTTACTGATCACCAAACATTATTTTGAACTGAAAAAATGTTTCAGTTTTTCCCATGACCTTTTCACTGAATGTATCAAAGTAAAACAAATTTAGCTAAACTTTAAATACTAGCAACAAATTAATCTTTGGTTAAAACTTGAACTTCATTACTAGAAACCAAAACCACATATAAATACTTAACAAAACGGAATGTGTAGACAAGTAAATAGAGTACTTTAACTACCAATGTTTTTATGCAAAAGGCAACAAAATAAGCAGACCCTCGCTTATTTAGCCCAGAACTAAAGAACAATAAAGAAAGGAAGGAAGGAAATGAGGTGGGCCTAAGCCTGAAGTGATACAACCCACCTATTGAAGACTGGGAAGATAGAAGAAGAAATGATACCTTACACAAATGCTACATCATTACATACATTACCAATCTCCCTACGATAACATGAATTAGCTTCCTAATCTATTTGAACTGCTTAATAATGATAAAATTCCACATTAACTTCACAATAACAATAAATAAAACTTACTAAGAGTCTGAACAATGCCATCCACATAGTTTAAATTTGTCTCAAAGCTTGTTTTAATTTCTGTAAGCTCCTCTTTTGTCCGGGCTTCCTTTGTCACAAGTTCTAACATATCATCTACAGGTTTTATTGCTTCATTCTTCATAGATTCAACAGTGATATTCAATGACTCATCACTATTCAGTTCTCTGGAAACAAACTTATATAAATACATGAAGTTTTGTACCCAAGTCTGATATACAAACATTAAATGAGATGGTAAAACATATTCATGAGCAATTAGATCAGGAATTTTTAAGGTATAAAACTAAAATCAACTCTTACTCCTACAGTAAACATTTTCACTAACAATTCGTAAGAAAACTAATGAAAACAATTACAATTATGTTAGTTTTGCCACAAGGTGAAGTAAAAACATACATGTAACTGGAAAGATAGGACATCAAGAATTTTTAAAATTTCATAAAATATTTTCCACTGAAATTCTATGATGGAACAAAAATGACATTTTTATGATAAAATAAAGTTTTATATATACCTACCAAGTAATTACACTGCTTTTAGTTTCTATTATCGGCAGCTTAAAATTTTTAAATTCGCAGGTTGCGCTAGTTTGTTTTGGGTTTTGGTGACATGCCTCGCCCACTTTCGGAGAAAGAGAGGAACAACTAGCAAAAGAGTTTCAATTTGTTTATGCCCTCATAATCATGCATGGGGAGGAGGGCAGGCTCCGACCATGTAATTACTTGGTAAGCATATATAAAACTTTATTTTATCAAAAAATGTCATTTTTATATAAGTAACTTACCAAGTAATTATACTGCTGATTCCCACATTGACAGGAGGTGGGAGGCATGAACATATCTACCCAAAAACATTAATGATTGTAATGAATTTGAGAACAGAAAAGATTGCTAACATTAACATAATGTCTGTTGAATCCTCACCTGATAAGAAAGCTGTTACAGGAAGATCCTGCCTCTGGATGGCACTTATCGTATAGTGGTGCAGCAGTATAGCTGAGAGTCGCCTACTATTTTAGTGAGTGCCTTGCAGCAAAGGACAATTCTGATTGCTTCACAAGGATAAAAAGTTGCCCCTGCCCTGGGCGCAGTACAAAATAAATATATAACCAGAGAAAACATAGTCACCAACACCACCATAAAAACACCATTGCCCAACCATAAATGACTGGAGGGTACTCCAGGCACGTCTTACCCCCAGGCTCTCTTAAAAAACTCAACACCCTTGTTTCAAGGTGAAGCTTAGTAGGAAGGACTGCTTCCTATGCTTCCTCCCCCAACACCACACCAGCCACCGTAAACAGATCTAATGTACTGCATTTTTCATTTCATATACAGTCTCTATCTCCTTTAAATAATGTGAAGCGAATGCTGAATGACACTTCCAAAATGTAGCTTGCAATACAGATGAGAGAGACAAATTGCATTTGATGGCTAGGGACATTACTACTGCTCTAATTTCATGTGCCTTCACTTTACACAAGGGAAAGGCTTCATCTCCAATTGAGGAATGAGCTTCCTTGATTAGGTCTCTGAGGAAGAAAGCCAGGGCATTCTTCGACAGTGGGCGCAAGGGGTCTTGACCAAACACCATAAAGTA
The DNA here is from genome assembly GCF_040412425.1 of Macrobrachium rosenbergii. Taxonomy (NCBI): domain Eukaryota; kingdom Metazoa; phylum Arthropoda; class Malacostraca; order Decapoda; family Palaemonidae; genus Macrobrachium; species Macrobrachium rosenbergii. Next base: position 57,028,208 of record NC_089743.1, read on the forward strand.
TTAGACGAACCACGCACTCCTTTTGTTCTGTGAAAGTGATACTTCAGCACCCTCACAGGACACATAACTCTCTCTTCGTCATTAGGGCCGACAATCTCCAACAGACTTTTAACAGAAAAAGAACAAGGCCACAGATTGGACAAGGATTCATTTTATGCCATAAAACCCAAGGAAAGGGAGCAGACAGCATTACCTTGGGAAAAGCCCACTCTTCTATCCATTGCATGGATCTCACTAATCCGTTTAGCTGTAGCTAGGGCTACAAGAAACAGTGTCTTCCTATTCAAATCTCTTAAAGAGACTGAACGTAATGGCTCAAAACAGGGGCTAGATAACCATTTAAGCACCACATCCAAATTCCAAGGAACTACTGCAACCTCTTTCTGTTTAGCTATATCAAATGATTTGATAAGGTCTGACAAATCGTGGTTAGAAGAGAGATCTATCCCTCTATGTCAGAATATCGAGCCCAACATGGCTCCATATCCTTTAATTGTCGGAGTAGAAAGGCCTCTGTCGATCCTCAAATACAGCAGAAAATCTGCTATTTCTGCCACAGATGTTTGAGAAGAGGAAACTCTGCAGCTTTTGCACCAATCTCAAAATATCACCCACTTTGCCTGATAAACTCTGTTTGAGGACTAATGTCTGCACTTGGCAATAGCTTGCGAAGCTGCTCTTGAAAAGCCTTTCTTCCACAGGAGTTCCCAGACAGTTTGTAGCCTGTTAGGGCCAGAGAAGACAACCCCTGATGAAACTGCCAAAAGTGGGGTTGTTTGAGTAGATGAGGCTTTTGAGGAAGAAGCATCAGGAAGTCCAATAGTATCTCGAGAAGGTCTGGAAACCATTCTTTCATTGGCCAAAACGGAGCTACTAGGATCATTTCTACATTGTGGTGCATCCAAAATTTGTTTAAAATTTGCCTCACCATACTCAGAGGAGGGAAGGCAGAGAGGAACTTATTGGACCAGTTCTGAAGCATGGTATCTGTTGCCCATGCTAAAGGATCCTGAACTGGCAAGCAAAACAGAGGAAGACAATGGTTTCTAGAAGTCGCAAAAAGGTCGACAATTGGGGTCCCCACAATTTCCATAGATCCAGACATACCTGTTGATCTAGCGTCCACTATGTGAGTAGCACCTGCTTCTGGCAACTCAATTCGTCCACCAGAACATTTGACTTCCCTTGAATGAAGTGTGTTAAAAGGTTTGTCTGGTTTTGATCCGCCCAAGGTAGAAGCTCCCTCCTATCTCGCAAAGAGAGGAGTGAGTTCCCCCTTGATTCTTTATATAAGATAGGGCAGTCGTGGTGTCTGAATGTACCACTACTGCCTTTTCAGATACTTCCCTGCTGGAGAACTGAAGTCCCAGATGTACCACTCTCAGTTCCTTGGCATTTATATGCCACTCTCTCAGTTCCGGGGACCATGTCTCTGAAGATCAAGGAGGACCTACACTGGTGGAGTTTAGAAAGCAGGTTAGCGGAAGGAAAGTCTCTTCTTCCATGGAGCCCCAACCTAGACTTTTATTCGATCACGTCGGATCTAGGTTGGGGGAACTCTTTTAGGGAGCAAGGAAGTTTCAGGGACATGGTCCCCGGAACAGAGAGAGTGGCATATAAATGCCACGGAACTGAGAGCGGTACATCTGAGACTTCAGCTCTTCAGCAGGGAAGTATCTGAAAAGGCAGTAGTGGTACATTCAGATAGCACGACCGCCCTATCTTATATAAAGAATCAAGAGGGAGAGGGAGTGAGTTCCCCTTGATTCTTTATATAAGATAGGGTGGTCGTGCTGTCTGAATGTACCAACTACTGCCTTTTTGGATACTTCCCTGCTGAAGAACTGAAGTCCCAGATGTACCGCTCTCAGTTCCTTGGCATTTATATGCCACTCTCTCTGTTCCAGGGACCATGTCCCTGAAACTTCCTTGCCCCCTAAAAGAGCTCCCCAACCTAGATCTGACGCGTTGGAATGAAAGTCTAGGTTGGGGCTCCACAGAAGAAGAAACTTTCCTTCCACTAACCTGCTTTCTAAACTCCACCAGCGTAGGTCCTCCTTGATCTCAGTTAAAATACGGAACCTGAAGGTGTCTGGATAAACCTTCCTGTCCCAGCTGATCCTTAGGTAAAATTGCAGTGGTCTCATGTGGACTCTGCCTATGCAAACGAAATGTCCTAAAGAAGACAATATTCCCAGGAGGCTCATCCACTCGTTGGCTGAACAGTGATCGAGACTGAGGAACTTGTTTACCATCCTCAGACAAGACTCCACTCTTTTCAGGTACAGAGACGCCCGAAAGTCTGAGAGTTGATCAACATCCCCAAATAAAGAGTCTGTTGAGCCTTTACCCTCAAGATCGGGAAGGCGTTCTCCTGAATCTGAGAATGTGCTTCTGAGATATGGCTCCTTAAGAAAAAGGAGAGGGCATTCTTAGAGAGTGGGCGAGATGGGTTTCTCACCGAACACCAGAGGTTGCTAGAGGAACCCATGATCTTCTCAGTCCTGCAGATGTAAAGCCACAAGGCCCTCACAGGGCAAAGAAGTCTCTCTTCTTCTGGCCCAAGAATTTTCTCCAAGCTCTTAATAATAAATGAGCAGGGCTAGGGGCGAGAAACGTCCTCGTTCTTAGTGAGGAAATAAAGTGATAAAGAACAAACTGCACCTCCTTGCGCAAAACCAACTTTCTTATCCATTGCCTGGAGTTCACTTACTCGCCTTGTTGTAGCCAGCGCTACAAGAAAGAGAGTCTTGTGAGTGAGGGACTTAAAGGAGGCAGAACGAAGCGGTTCAAAGAGGAGCTCACAACCACTTTAAAACCACATCTAAATTCCAAGGGACTGAAGAGCAACTGTCTGTCTTGGAGGTCTCAAAAGACTTGACATGATCACTGACGTCTTGGTTCATAGACAGGTTAAGGCCTCTGCTTGAACACTGAGCTAAGCATAGCCCTATATCCCTTAACTGTAGAGGGTGACAATCTCCTAACGGTCTTGAGAAAGAGCAACAAGTCCGCAATCTGGGCTACAGAGGTTTCAGAAGAAGAGACATGATTCTGTGCACACCATCTTCTGAACACTGTCCACTTGGACTGGTAGAGCTTGCTAGCGGCAGCTCTTCTGCATCAAGCAATAGCTCCTGCAGCCCTATGTGAAAATCCTTTTGCTCTGACGAGGCTCCTGACGGTCTGAAACCTGTCAGGGGCAGAACAGACAATCCTTGATGGTACCTGTGAAAATGTGGCTGTTTGAGCAGCGACTGTTCTTGTGGAAGAAGCCTTGGAAAATCCACAAGAAGTCTCAGCAGGTCCGGAAACCACTCCTTCCTTGGCCACAAGGGAGTGACTAGTGTCATCGAGACGTTCCGATGAGAACTGAACTTGTTTAACACCTCCCGAATCATCCCAAAGGGGGGAAAGGCGTAGGCGTCTAGGCCTTCTGTCCAGTCTAACAACACTGCGTCCGTCGTCCAAGCTAAAGGGTCCGGGACTGGCTAGCAAAAGAGAGGGAAGTCGGTCGTTCTTTGAAGTAGCAAAGAGATCTATGGAGGGCTTGCCCCAAAGCCTCCACAGATCACTGCAGACTCAGGAATGCAAGACTTAACTGGTCCGCCAGAACATTCATCTTCCCCTGCACAGCTTCACTTGATTCTGCTCCGCCCATAGAAGAAGGCCTTTGTCTGCCTCGTAGAGGATGAAAGAGTGGTGCCCCCCTGCTTGTGAATGTAGGACAGAGCTGAGGTGTTGTCTGAGTAAATCCCAACTATTTTCCCCAATATGAGTGGCGAAAAAGCTTGAAGGCCCAGATGAATGGCTTTCAACTCCCTGACGTTTATATGTAGCGATTTCTGAGCTGCGGCCCATGTCCCCGACACCTTCCGACTCCCTAAAAGGGCTCCCCACCCTACATCTGAGGCGTTGAAGTAGAATTCTAGGCTGGGGCTCAGAGGAGATAGTCTTTCCTAAAGTCTCTCCTCAGGTAACCACCATCGGAGATCCCCCTTGGTCTCCGATGTTACTGGGAAGACTACAGAGTCTGACTGAGTTTTCCTGCACCAATTTGCCTTCGGGAAGGTTTGCAGGGGCCTCATGTGAAGTCTGCCCAACCTCACAAAAGATTCCACTGAGACCAGAGTTCTGAGGAGGCTCATCCACCAGACAGCAAAACAAGCCGAGAGATTGAGAAAATCCTGCACAGTCTGGAGACAAACTCTACCCTCTTGGGGGAGAGAAAAGCCCGAAAAACTTGAGATTTCAGAGTCATTCCCAAAATAAAGAATGCTCTGAGACAGTCATTTGGGACTTCTGAACATTTATCAAGATGATTAACTCCTTCATTAGGCAAAGGGTCCTTTGTAAGTCCTTTGTGCCTTGCTCCTCTGAAAGAGAGCGGAGAAGCCAATCATCCAGGTATAAGGTCACATTGATCCTGAGAAGATGAAGTCCACTTGCAGAGGGGGGAAAGGACTCGGGTAAAGGCTTGTGGGTCTGTGGACTGGCCAAAGCACAGTGCCCGAAACTGGAGAACCCGGCCCCGAAAGACAAACCTCAGTAACTTCCTCGAGTCCAAACGGATGGGGACATGAAAATACGCATCCTGCATGTCCAGGATGTCCATCAAGTCGTCCTGATGGAGAAAGGACATGACAGACCAGTTTGTCTCCATGTGAAACTTGGTCTTTGCCACAAACAAGTTTAGAGCACTGACATCCAAAACTGGTATCCAGCCCCCGGAAGCTGTCAAGGTGATCGGCGACTCTGAAAGTGGAGGAGTCTGATTGAAAGGAATGGAGCCAGCCCATCTTCAGAACCTTAACTACCCAACGTTCTGCACCCCTGCGACTCCATTCCTCCCAAAAAAGGTGCAACCTGGCACCTACCGGAGCATGACCGACATGGGTCTCATTTACTGGTAGCCAGTTTGGGAAAAGACTTCTTAAATGACTTTGCTGGAAGACAAAGGTTTGAGCAAGGTCTGGACTGGGTTCTAGATCTTCCTCAATGAAAGGGCTGAGGCTGCAGAGGTGAAAAAGGCTTGGAAATGGCTGCAGGAGTTACCTTGGGACGCTTCGACGGTTGGGTCAGAACCAGTAGTTGATTTCTTCTGCAGATCCTAAAGAGCTTCTTTAATGGTGTCCTGGGGAAAAAGGTAAGACCTGTTAAGCGGAGTGAATAAGAGAGCTGACTTCTGGATAGAGGTCACTCCTTTTGTAGTAAAGGAGCACCACAGCTCTCACTTCTTAAACGAGCCCATCGCACAAAGCGAAAATTCTGGCCTGCTCCATTGGCCCTGGTTGGGTTGTAACACTGACAGATATCCATTTGCAAAAGTCAAACACTTGTATTACAAACACTAATAATTTTAACAAAATTGTTGTTTTACGTACTGTATGCAATTATACTTCATGCATTATTGTCATAATATTATCATACTATAATTTACGAACATAGTGATCAGGTGCAATTTGCATTCTACTAATGTTTACATTCTTAAAATCATCAGCTGACTGTGTTTTAACGACATCATCACAGCCATTAGTTGCTAAAAGAAATGCATTTTTGAGATTCGTTTTTTTGTAAATTATCAAAGCTGGGTTTAAAAAAGCAACTTACTTTATTTACAAATGCATTAAATTAAATGAATTACAGTAAAGGCATACTGTTCATCAGAAGTAGAACACAGCTTATGAATAATCACTGTCATTCATTAAGTTTAATTACTTATGAAAATTCTGGCCTGCTCCATAAGCATCCCCTGGAAATGATTACACTTTCACCCCATTGAAGCTTAAACCACTTGATAAGCACATTGTCCAGTTCTGATCTTCTGGCGCCTTTCAATGTTTTCTGTGTGTTTATGAGAGAGAGAGAGAGAGAGAGAGAGAGAGAGAGAGAGAGAGAGAGAGAGAGAGAGAGAGAGAGAGAGAGAGAGAGAGAGAGAGAGAGAGAGAAACTATTGGCACCGGTTGGTTTATGACAGATATCCATTTGCAAAAGTCAAATACAGTTGTATTAAGAATACTGATGATTTTAACAAAACTTGTTTTACATGCTGTACGCAATTATATTTCATGCATTACTGTCATAATATTATCGTATTATGATTTACGAACATAGTGATCAGGTGGAATTTGCATTCTACTAATGTGTACATTCTTAAAATCATCAGCTGGCTGTTTTAACATCATCATCACAGCCATTAGTTGCTAAAAGAAATGCATTTTGGAGATTCACTTTTTCGTAAATTATCAAATCTGGGTTTAAAAATGCAACTTACTTTATTTACTAATGTAGAGAATTAAATAACGTACAGTAAAGGTATGATTTTGCCAGTATCAGATGTTGGTTGTTTTTGACTCTTCCAAAACATTTTTGGCCAGCACATTATTTTTCTTCAGCCACAGCTACAGCCATAATTTTTCTTGGCATACTTTCATAACACTTTCCTCTCCATTGCATAAAGAGTTAAATAAAGATTTATTTTATTTTTATTTATGGAAGTCACTATTGAAAATTAGCAGATTTTTAACAAGTCGACGACTATAACGCAACCCTTAATATAAACATGTTAGTTACGGTAACCAACATCGGCAAACAGCCGTTTATGATTCGACTGTTTATGTCAGTACTTGCTGTTGTTTACACCAGTGTCTTGCATGCAGCTGTAAGTGGTTGTTAATTATTATACAAAATAATATTGAATTCTTAGACAAGACTTGCATGATTGGTAGGCCTAATTTAATGTATGAAGATTTGCATTAAACCTACTGAACTTTTGCTTCTAGGTCTATTTATTAGTTAAATGCTAAGATATAATATGCATTACAAATGGTACCTACCAAAACTAAGACTGGCATAGAAAGGCAAGCCTAGTGTAATCTACTGAAAATACTGTATATCTTGCACTATACATAACACAGTATATATGATGAAATGTTTTTGGATGAAATTTTAATGATTGCATGAACCACAAGTATATACACAAATTATGGTTCTTTTCTATACAGTATATTTTTTTGTTGGAAATAGGCTGAGCTTGTGTATTTATGGAGCAAGCTTCAGTCCCGAAATCCGAAAAAGTCCAAAAACTGACGTGACGTGTGGTGCCGCCCTTGTAGCTGCTCAAGAACTAATGGCAGCTGATTAAAAAAAAAAAGTCCTGGATTATGGGAGTTGCCAGGCCATGGAGTGCTGGATTTAAGAGGTCGGACTGTATCATGACCAGGAATAAGACTTTCACAGAAATCAAAGGCTTAAGATATAATTCAGCTGCTGACAACCAAAGAGTAACAATATCCAAAATACTGTACATAACTATAAAAGAGTGAAAGCCTTTCCTAAAGACAAACAAGTCTTCAAAAATCTTAAAGTACTTTCTCAATACTGTGAACAAATATTTTGTGCTATTGAAAAAGACTTGATATGTTTCTAAAGAAAGAATTTGTTATCAAGAATGACAGCTAGAATTTTAAATGAGTTGTATGTAGTTAAAGTAACATGTCTAATGAAAAAAGCTGGGTGGGGGATCCAACAGCCTAGACTTGGTAACAATCATAAATTGATATCTGTTACGGTTTAGCTTCATCCCTATAATTTGCACCATGTACCAATTTTAGCTCTCTGTTCACCCTTACTTTTCAAACCAAATCCTCAGAGTGAGCCTTATGGGAACCAAGCATGCAATTAGGTGTCTTGATAAACTACTTCCCAGTAATAATAACTAGGATCAGTCTAATGAATGATGAAATGTATAATACGTATTTAAATTACTGTACTGAGATTTATTTAAGACTTTCAAGCCAACATGAACCTTACTTGGAATGGGACAAAATGAAATTTTCCCCCACTTTTTTTCCACATAAAAAAGCACCAAACTACCAAGTCTTAAGTCTAACTCTCACAAAACTTACCTGAAGGATTTGAGTCTAATACAAAAGTTTTAGTACATGAAAGGCATGGGTGGGAAGGCTGGAAAGCAAGGTGGAAGATTGGAATCCAAAAGCAGATTATAATTAAAAAAAGAAATGCAGCTGGGACATAAAGGATGCTGCAAAAGCCCTTTAATAATGTCTATAGTGTCCACATGAGGCATACTGTGGGCATTATCTCCCAAGCAATTCATACTTCAGAAGTTATAAAATGTAACAAAAACACTGAAGCCCCGATTACACACAAGTAAAATTTCAGTTCATGTTTTGGGACTCTTCAATTCAAGAATATTGTGCCACAGTAAGAACTACAAAAAGAGGCTCTCGCAAGATCCTAATCAATATCTCCAAGTACAAAATTTCCATTGAAATAAAATTCACTACATATGACAGTAAAGCACATGTAATTTCTATGACAAATCTACACAGCACCCTAATAACATGGATCAAACCCATAAGCATAAGCATAACTGTAAATGTAATTTACCTCAGTAACTGCTTCATCTCTTCATGTTTTTCTATATAGGTGGCTTTAAGAGTATGTAGGTCATTAACAAGACCTTCAATAATGTTCCTGTGTTCTATCTCCCTGCGCTCAGCAGCCTCTATAAGCTGGTTCAGTTCTAATGATTTCTGCTCAATATACTTGTCATACTCAAGGCTGAAATATAGCAGAAAGACCTTAAATATAAATAGGCATACAAGCTTTCCTTTACATTTTACTTTTCTTGTAAGTATTTTCTCCAGAATTAATGTAAAAAAGCTTATATCTAAAAATGGTAACATCTGACTTTATACAGTACAATTACAGCAATTTAGTTAGTAGATTAAACAGTAAAAACTAACTTAAGAAAAAGACTTTTCCATTTCCATACATGTTACTTGCATCATACAGTACATAACTCTTTAAAGGAAAAAACTATTTCCTGCAAACCCCTTACTGTACTTATAATTAGCATGGCTGAGGGGAACTTGCATTGCATTGAGGCTTTATATGAAAAAATTAACTCAAAAAACTGTACTTCTTACACCAAAAACTTGTTAGTTACAACAGGTCTCAAATCTCAACAGATGGATCCAGCTGCTAGGGATGCTAACTACTTGCTAACTGAGACCTATAGGATCCAATAGGAAGTATCAGAACCTGTGTGTCTCAAGGATATACATGAAGCTGAGTTCATAAAACAAAAACTCTAGTAAATAAAAAAAATGCCACTAACATTGAAATTGTGTTCCCTTGAGTTACTATGTCCATCTGTAATACTTATATTGATAATTAAATATGGTGGCACTGTCATTAGTATACATATTTTAATGAAAATGCCCATCACACAACTTAAGCTCTTATAATGTAGATGTTACTAGCCTCTTTTAGAAGTACCTTCCAATATCACCTAGACCCTGAAGTTTGAGAAGTCCACAGCCACTAAACTAGTAAATCTATGGATTTTGACCTCTTCAGTACCAATGTAAAGAGCTCTCAAGGTCAGACACAAGGTTGCTGGGAATGCCAAGCAGCCAAGAGCACAACTTCCTTTCATGAAGAGCCTTTCTGCAAGCTATCACAGGTACACAAGGCCTGGTTTACAAGTGGCACAAGTAAAGATTACTTTCTCAATTCTTGCGTTATATCAGACCAAGGTGATTAAGGTGAATTATTAAGAAGTAAGGAAAATGTTGCCTTATTAGATTGTGCCCAAGCCCATCTATCACTGACATTCTTTCTACTCCTTGTGGGAAGCTACTTGACATGTTCAACAGCTAACACTACGTCCATATTACAGACTACGGTTCAAGGCATCATTCAAGACAATACAAAGGGAATATGCTGGATGACATCCTGGTGTAGAGTTTTCACTGGATTTAATAGAGAAGAAAGATAAGCCTGATTCCGATAGCTTCACTCTATAACACTGTAGCACTGTACTGTCATGCTTTGGAAGATGCTGTTGGGTATGAGGATATTGCCAAGTGACAGGAACTTGACACTAGTGATACAGATTACCACCCCCAATTTAAAGAGAAGGTTACATCTGATTTAAGTTAGTCACTAGTACTAAAAATTGATGTAAAAGCAGTGACACCTATTCCAAAAATTATTTAGCTAAAATACAGATTTAGTGAAGAATCCTTCAGCTGAATTACAGTACAGGCAGTCCCTCGGTTACATAGGGGGTTCCGTTCCTACACCACAATGCAAGCCGAAAAACTACGTAACCCAAGACATTGTCGAAAATCATAAGAAAACCTTTGGGTGTCTTGAAAACGACGGAACCTGCTTTTTAATTGAGCTTTTCATCAAGAAACCTCCAAATTTTGACCATTCCGCCATTTTGGAGCCATATTAAAGTTCATATCTTCCGTCGGACTGGAGACACAAACCTGGAACATGAGCTGTAACCCGGGAAATAATTGTTTATTAATATATTTGAATAGCGACATAACCTCGGAATGATGTAAGCCGAGTTCGCATAACCCAGGGACTGCCTGTAGTTCGTTTAATTAAGAATCTATAGTACAAAATTACCTAAAGAGTAAATAAAGCAAAAACTTACTTCACACAAAAATACAATACAGAGAAAAACAAATAACAATTAAACCAGAAAATCCTAAGACACAGTTAGCCAAGCTTAAAACTAGTAAGACTCAAACAACTTTTGAGATGCTACCTAGCCAATCTCTCAGCAGGTGGTTATTACATTAAAATATATCAGATTTTAAGGTAACATGTTTTCCAGATGTATGAACTCTATCACCTTATATACAATAGTATCTTTCAGCACGGAAACAGCCACTGAACTTGGTAAAAGGTGATTAACTGGTGGTTAATGAAGGTGAGTGGGGAAAGCAGGGTGATTTGAGGTGAAGTTCTAATAAAAAGGCTCTAGTTTGTATACCTATGCAAATACAAATCATTGCCTTTCATAACAGGAGACTCACTCCTCAGGGTGGGAGGTTGTCTGTCAACTGACGACACTGAAAACCCACCCAGAAATGCCACAATCCTGATCAATACAGCAAGCAGGGGATTCAGTGACTCCGCTAACCTCATACTCAGTCTGGCAGAGGGATGATAGAACAGTGGGCTCTGGGCCTGAGTGTGGCCCTTTGAGGTTGAAAACCTCACTCAAGTAAGGAAATTCAGAAAACCAAGTGCTACCCCCAGAGGTTGTGCAAGTTGGAAGGCAACTATATTTTAGGCTCAGATTATAGTTTGACTGCAGTGTCCCCATGTTAAAGCCAAGAGCAGAGGGAGTCATGCCTCCGTCATTATGCCCTAAGACTGGTTGCTCAATTAAGTAGCCAGCATGTAATCAGGTCAAGCTGCTGCTCTGCAGAGGGAGGAAGAAGAAAGAATGGATAAAAGCCAGTCATTGTATCATTTGGCCGTAGCCTTATCTTCTCTGAATACCCTCAATGAGACGCTTTTCTGTCTGAAAGGAGCTCAATGCTTACACAACCTGCTGAGTAGCCACTGCAGGTCCCAGAGGAAAAGGAGATGGAAACCTGTGGATGACGTCCATTAGGCAGGATCAGATAAAGATGGTCTGATGTTATGGACACCTGCCCTCATCACGCATGTATCAAAACGTTACTCAAAAATGCCAGGAACAGATCCCATATCCCTGACCATGAGTTTTCACCCGAGCCACATGAAAGACTACTTTCAGAAACACTGAAGCTCATTTGATGCATCACGTAGCCAGGAAGAAAGGAGGTGTTCTAAACACCTACTTCTTGTGTATGCCAGAACTAGCATGAGTTCCTGACACTAAGTAAGTGTAACGAGGGAAACCTCTTTTCATGCCATCCCATCTTCCATTAACATAATAATATTTAAGATAAATAATAATTTTTGGCATTTGCTTCAACAAAGTAAAGTACAGGCAAAATTTGCCCCTACCAACCATTTACCAATCCCTTTGATGATTAACTCTGTTAATCTACCCTTGTTCGTTTGACTGCGAGACCTTGGTTTGCAAGTGGCTGGCTGAGGAGAAAGTTAATTCCTGCCTGAGGCAAACCGATGCAGGACAGCAGCGACAGGGCGAAGAACACGAGGTAGCCGCCATATTTAAAGGGACGAGTCACAATGACCTCACGCCTTGGAGACCTCATGCGATACATGCGGTCGGGCAGACTAAGAGTGGCATCTGTCCTGACGCTCAAGCGTAAGCCCCAAGCACTATAAAGGGACCCTGCAGTATCTCAGCGTCCTCAGAGACTTTCAGACATTCAGAGAACACAGTTCGACTCTGACAAAGTTGGTTGCCTCGCTTTCCTGAGCTATCCCCCTTTTAGAACATGGCTGTTGCTAGCCTCAAGTGAATCTTTGTGGTGCCTTGTTCATTTCCTCCCTTGTTGGCGCCCCACAAGGAAGACGAATCCATTTCCTGCAGAAGGTAAAGTGCCACATTCCAAGGTTCTCTCAACAGTCAGTTACTTCCTTATACTTCAACTTTATTTCTTCTCTTTCCCAAGTGAGAGTCCTGTATAATTTGACGTCTGTGTATTTTTATGCCTGAAGCAAAGCGTTCATTTCATAATAACGTAAAGACAATTCAATGCTGTGGGATCGAGTTAGTTACATACCATCAGTACACCCCCTCAATCTACTACCACATGCCGCATTTAATCTGCATAACCGCGTGCATTCTTATTGCAGATTGGAGTAGTCAGCAGTGGATACTGTTCTTCACTTCATGCGCAGTGGGATCCCTTCCACTGTACTTCATTGCTCCCCCCCTTAGTGACCCATTCTTAATTCATCTTATGGGACCTCTTTTGTCCCCTAAACCCCTGCTGTGTAACCATCATTCTTCTGATATGTCACTGTGCATAAATACAGTTATTTAAGTTAGCCTAAGTGTTTACCTAACTATTACCTATTCTGAAGAAGGCCCTCAGCCATAAAATGCATATGATTGTTACTTATCCAAGATCATAGCCAAATTTGCATAATTTCCCAGAGCCAGTTGCACACACCCTAGTAGGAATCATATCATAAGAAACAGGTCCTAGTCAGTAGTGTACACATCTCACACCAGTTTGATTTAATAAAATTTAGACTATCAAGCTGTGAAGATGGGGCACTTTTGGCTATTCAGTGCTTAAGACTGGAAAATGGGAGCTGGAGTGGTTGAACAGCAAGAAAATACATCCAGAAAATAAAGGATCTATAGGTAGAGCTCGGAGAGAATCCCATATTTAAATTAAGAAATAATAGAGAGGCTGGAATGCAAGACTGAAGATAGGAAGCAGGAATGGAGATAAAGTAAATGGCTAATAAAGTGGGTACAGTTAGGGGGTAAGGGGAACCTGCAAATGTCCTTTTGGGTGCAGTTATGGGGTGAAGAGACACTGCAAACATCCTTTAGTAATGTCTACAATGTACCATCTGAGGTGCACTGACAGCATTACCTCCCTAAAGGGTGGCTCACACTAGACAGAACTCTCCTGTCTGGACCATCAGAGGGGCCTGGAGAGGGGAAATGAAAACTCATGTCTCTTATCAAGCTGAAAATTTCTCATTTTTTGCCAAGTTCCAGTCAGAGAGACAGTCCTGTGTTCACACAGAAAATGGTCCACTTCCTCTGGAAGACAGTGAGCCACAAGGAACCTCTCTGGAATGCTGCCATAAGGAAGCACATTAGGAAAAACCCAACTCAGCATAAGATTTATAAGGAGCTATCAGGGTGTCTGAGCACCAAAGTGATCAACATGCAGTTGACCACAATGTGGAACATAGAAAGAGTGATGGAATAGGTGTAGGAGCTCTGAATACCCTTGGGGTGCTGAAAGGAGTCTTCCAAGGCCAATCAACAAGGTACTGGCAGAACAGAACACCTGTTAGTTGTAAGACAAAACAGATTGATTTCCAGTATCGCTGGTGGTAAATTTGTTTTCTCAGCTCAAACGGCCATTCCCCCACCCCCAAGTGTAAAGACTACTAGTTGTTACTACATGCTTTATTAACTGAACAGGTCTATAAAATACAGGCAGTACCCGGTTTACGGCGGGGGGTTCCATTCTTACGCCATGTCGTAAGCCGAAAATCATCGTAAACCAAAAAATTTTCGAAAATCGTCAAAAATCCAAAGCAAACCTTACTTTTAATGCTCTGGGTGTATTGAAAATGATGTAAACTGCATTTTTATTGAGTTTTTCATAAAAAATACCTCCAAATTTTTATTATTCTGCTGTTTTGGAGCCATATTTCTTCTGTCAGATTGGTGTACGATGCGTCGTAACCCTGGAACATGCATTGTAAATGGGAAATAATTTCTGATGAATATATCTGAAAAGTGTCATAACCTCGGAAGGTTGTAAGCCGGACCGTCGTAAAGCAGGGACTGCCTGTATATTCTTCTATCATATAATATATCCAGCTTGCAGCTTGACCCCATGTAGTGAACTGTCCATTCCTGTATCTGCTTTGCCAATTGAAGGGTGAACAAACTATCCTTTCCACCCTGCTTGTTAACATAAGCCACTACAGACATGTTGCTTAACAACAGTATGAAATGACTCATCAAACAGCTTTGGAGTTGCAAGGCTAGACATACCACTTGCCTTTGCAAACAGTTGTGCAACTGAGGATCGTCCTTGGCCCCTGCATCTGAGGTGGACAAGCTTCTCAGGCATTGCCCTGATCATCCTCCAGTGAGGCTAAGAGTAGACACATTTCTGGAGGTGGAGAGTTCAGAGAACTCCTGTTGTCCAGCAGTCATGTGAGATCCTCTCCAATCTCCCTGTTCACAGAGCAATCAGGAAGTGAGGATCACCTGGAGCTGATTAGCACAGCTTCGTTTGCCATCTGAGAGGGTCCAAAGGACATCACATGGACCCACCTCCACTGCAGCTGTAAGCAGACATACTTCACGAGAGAAGTCAGGGGACTTCTGTAAGGAGATTCCTGTCATCCAGCAAACATGCAAGATCCTCTCTGATCTTCCTGATAAATGAGTGAGCTGGAAGGGAGGATCACTTACAGCTTATCAGCACCACTTAGTTCTCACTGAAGTGGAAGCTAGCACATAGAGGGTCACCTCTGTGAGGCAAACTTAATCAAATACAAGGGGCTGAGGAGACCTGCCAAAACTGAGGTGCTGCTTGGGGATAAGACCTAACTCTCACAGATAATTACAATCTACAAGTTGTGACAAAAGTGAGTGGGTGATCTCTGTTCTGAAGTAGCTCAAGCCTCTGAGGACATAACAAACCAGTCAACTAGTTAACACAGCACACATATTCCACTTGAATGGATCCAAGCAGAAATAAAGGTGGATGCTATTAAGGACACAGGCCATTCACAGCCTAAAGTATAGTGCCTGAACTACAGAAAGTCCCACTGCACATAAAGTGGTGAAACTTCTTGGATCCTAAACCAGTTGCTCTAGTGCTTACTCATGGGAAAAGGCAAACAGTCAGTACAACAGTACCATCTGATATACTCGGGTTGTGGAAGACCAGTACCCAGAGAGGAGTTCCAAGCCACGATCAACTGATTCGTATGACTTCCTATGTTTGGTGACACCCCAAACTAGGAGAGGGTACAAGTGAATGGCTACCAGCACTGTCATGAGTATGCAACCATGAAGCAGTGGCAAGCCACAAGGCAGACAGGAAGCAGCATGACCACAGGCAAGCAGATCAACCTTGTACTGGTGAGTACACAGCTGCATAATAGTCTTGCCCCAAATATTTGTTATGTGCAATTACTGCCTTTTCTGAAAACAGTTTGTTCATCTCTAAACTTTTTATCAGTTTCTTTATCCACCCTATTAAGAACAAGCAGCCTAATATTTTCATTACAACAACATAAGTGCAATGCCTCAATAGTTACAACACTCAGCAAACTCATCTTTCATTGGTACCTTTGCTATGACTCCTAATTCCCAATTGTCAAGCTTTGCTTCCTCATTCAAAATTCTGAAAAACAGTCTGTTTACATCACAAGGTGTTATTTCAGTTTCAGCTAAAATCATCTCTGCAGCAATGCCACCATAACCTAGTGCTTTTCATTTCATAGATTTCTTTATCATTATTTATTCCACCTCAGAAACTGTGAATTCATTTGCAGGCATATTCAAATCTTCTTCTGGTATACTAGTCAAATTATCCCCCTCATGTCACTTATTCATGACCTCAGAAAAATGTTCTGCCCAACTGTGTCTTTTTTTTCTTCTGCTGTTATTACTGACCCACCCCTCCTTTTGACAGGCATTTTCCTCTGTGGACTACCCTTACCCAAATGCCACAACCTGAATACATGGTTTTAACATCACCAGCCTTTTTGTCCAAATATTCTGTCTTAATCTCCTCTTGACCTTAGTTTAACTTCACTACCTAGACTTCATTACTTCTTATGTTCCACTCTTTGTTCTTCATCTTCACCCACAAATTTACACCATACTAGCTGCTGTCACAATGATCTTGCAAGCTTTGCACATAAAAACCCTCAATCTTCCAGGAATGCCACACACAATAACGACTGATCCAGTCATCTTAGTACTGGCAATATGAGCCTTGTCTTTGAGAATAAACCTTCAAGAAAAATATTTGGCACTGAATGGCATCAACTTATTAAAAAAAAGCTTGTAAGAGGCTAGGGATCAGCTTCTCCTTAATAATAATAACTACATATGAATAAAAATTAGTAAAGTAACTAAATTTTACCTGGAGGGCAATTATGTTTAGCAATGAGACTTAATGTACAAAATTCAAACCAACAGCTATTAGAACACAAGCTAAAAACACTTAATCATTCTGCTGAATGGATACACTTACTCATTCTGCTGAATGGAACGGCGTATTTCTTCTTTCTGCTTTTGCAATCTTTTTACCTCCAATTCATGATTCTCGTCACGCTCCTTGAAATACTGCTTGTACTGTGACCTATGCTGTCGCTTAATTTCCTTTAGTTGGAGCAGGTATTTTTGATAACATGAGACCACCTTTTGCTGAAATTATATAAACTGTAAGAAGAATATAACTATCACCTTGCATGTGTAAAATATAAAGGTGTGCATGTAAGTCATTTTAATATCTATTTACAATGGGGTGCTACATACATTTCTAAATATAATGAATAGCACATCTGTCATAATGTACTTCCTAATGTAACTCTATACATATATCACTATGCATAGAGTTTTTTCCAATTACTATACCTATATTTTTTTCCAATTGCTATGGTCTTATGTTGTACATCATTAAAAATTTTTCACAATAACACTGAACTGAT
This sequence comes from Macrobrachium rosenbergii, assembly GCF_040412425.1. Taxonomy (NCBI): domain Eukaryota; kingdom Metazoa; phylum Arthropoda; class Malacostraca; order Decapoda; family Palaemonidae; genus Macrobrachium; species Macrobrachium rosenbergii. Next base: position 57,045,380 of record NC_089743.1, read on the forward strand.
CACTGAAATAAGAAAAAAGGTAAACTATATGCGGTACAGTATTCTTAACATCATATGTAATGAACCAAGAAAGTTTACTTACATCTGAAGTTTTTCTGCACTCTTCTTCAAGTTGCAAATCTTGTATTTTCATTAACACACAGTTCTGGTGACGTGCTAATTCAGCTGTCCTGAGGGATGGGTGTCTGTCATTGTCTCTGACTTCCTCTGCAGGATCCATCCTGAAGAAAATTGATTTAAACTTAAAAAATGACACATTCGACATTAAGATTTTCTAATGATGGGTTTTATATACAGTATATACTGTATATATATATATATATATATATATATATATATATATATATATATATATATATATATATATATATATATATATATATATATATATATATATATATCATAATAAGTCATAAATATATATATATATACATGTGGTCTTCTCAGTTTATATATATATATATATAATGTATATACATACAGTCATACCCCGAACCTATGCGAGGTTAGGTTCCAGACCCCTTCGCACAAGGCGAATTTCTGCGTAAGTTTGGCATGGTCCCTAAAAATGCTAATAAATGCTTATTTTTAGAAGTCTTCTTAACCTCTTTTTTAAAAACTTCTTTATTCTGTCTCTTTCTCTTTGTTCTGAAATGCTCTATGTCTCTATGTTTTAGAACGGCGCATTTACAATTTACAGACAGTACAGGTAAAATTAGATCAATTTAAAATGATCTACTGTACAGGTAAAGACATACAGTAAACCCCCTGGATTTGCGTTTTCACGATTCGCGGACTCACGTATTCATGGATTTCTCTTAGGAACATATCTACCCATTATTTGCGGAAAATTTGCCCATTTGCAGTATTTTTCACTGAGAAATATTCACTAAATACTGTATTTTCATCTCATTTTCACAACTAAATGCACTTTTTGTGATAAAACTATTAAAACACTCATGTAATGCTAGAGTTACTATAATTCACCTTACTATAATTCAATTTTGCAATGGGGTAAGCAATTAATACCAATACCACAATACTATTTGTAAAATATTTTAAAATTTCGTGCAGGCGCAGTCAGCAGCATAATTAGGCAGTGAGAGAGACCAAATTACAATAGGCAACTTTTCCTCCATCTCTTTACCCCATCTTCTAGTTAAAAAAGTAAAAGAGAATGATAAATGTATTGTTAGTAACATACTCTTGTGTAAATGCATACAGCCATAAACAACTGACCAAGAAACTGTTGTTTTGCTTATAACTGAATCGGATGACAACAGCCGTTTACTTGGCATTTCAACCATCGTAAGGTAGTAAACAATTACTGTACGTTATGGCACAAATGACATTAAGTAGAATAGGACTGATATATTTTTACATTATACCCTTATTCGGTATGGTTAAAAGATCAGCAAGGAAATATACTGCTAAATTTAAGCTTCAAGTTGTAGCTGAAGCTGAGAAAACAATGTTCAAGCTGCTAATGACTATATACTGTAAATTATCGTGCATCGGCAACATGGGAGAGAAAGTATTTTAATCAAAACTACTGGGCATGAAAGAACACATTACTGTTATTTTTACACCGATAAACAATAAATACGTAAAGCTTGTATTTTGATGAAATCAAGCTTGTATTTTGATGATATCAAGTGAAAATAGCGAACGGAATCTTGAATTTTTTTTACACAAAACAAACCCCCCAAACGGCCATCGTCATCTATTAACGAAAGTAATAGATAAATTAATTTCACAACGAGACATATTTTAGTTATATTTCGACTTAAAAATACTTCGTATAACGAAAAATAACCTTGCCCCTTATAAATAAAGTATCTAGACTCTAGAGATTCATTTATGCTAACTAGAAGCAAGAAAAGCACCCAGAACTGAGTTAAATGCGGCGAAATAAACACCGCGTAAACATTTCCAAACCAAAACATTGATCGCTATGATCGCAATTTATAATACAAAAGCAATATAAAAATATATACAATGAACTAAACAAAAACTTCTTTCAGTTTTCTTCTGAAGATGGAAAGAGAAACCCAAAAGATTCTTGTGTATAACTTGTTTACTGATAAATATTTACATATTACTTTGATCTCGAGCACTTTCAGGTCCTAACTGTGACCCTTTTTCAAGAGATGAGGTAGTCAGGCTGGTTCAAGGCCCAGCAATCTTCTGGAACTTCTTCTCCCCGTGCTGTCATTTATATGATGGCTGTCCTGGTTTCCATTCTCTTGAGAGTTGTTTATCTCCTCCTGTCAGTTTGATATCCTGATCTGATGGTCAGTGGTATTAATCCTTGTGGTATGTGAGTAGTCACCATCGATCTGTTGGGCAGGAGACCTAACCTCCAGGTCAGAAGGGTCGATCTTAGCTTCTTTTAATATTAAAGATCGGCTTATGGGATCTTCTGAGGTAAATCCTTTGTTTCCTTCTATCACTTTAATCTGTCTGATGAGTGCCCCTTCCACTACCCTCCTATGACTGATGTTATTGCTTTTGTATATAAGCCTACTGTTTTTAAAATCCATCCTATGGTCCTTTTCCCAACAATGCCTAGCTATAGCACTCCCCTGTGAGTTGAGCTGTACTGCCCTCCTGTGTTCTTGGATTCTAGTCCTTATTCCCTACCTGTTTCACCCACATATTTGTCTCCACAATTGTTGCAATTAATTATGTATACTCCCCCTACATCATCTGCATTACTATCTTCTCCTTCCAATTTATTTTTACAAACTTTGTTTTTTACGGTGTTGTCAAAGGTATACACAAAATTTATATTTAATTTCTTTCATTTTTGATGTAATTTGTTTAATTTAGGCATATAAGGGAGGGAAACTATTTTTTGTTTTCTGTATTCTATGTACTCTCTGCATTTTCCCGTAAAAATCCTCCTAGCTTTGTTGAGTGCCCTTTTTCTGAACCATTCGGGAATGCTAATGTATCAAAGCTTTTATCAATGTAATTTATTTCTTTATCTATCTTACAAGGGTCACACGTTCTCATTGCCCTGAGAAATAAACCTGTTAGAACACCCATTTTTATATCATGACTGTGAAAAGAGAAGAAATGAATATACGAGTTTGTGTGCGTGGGCTTTCTATATGTGCTGAATTCATATCCTATTTCTTTCCTTTCTATCAAGATGTCTAAAAAGGGCAGTTTATTATCGTTCCTTTTTTCTAGAGTGAATTGGATATTGTTATCAAAACTATTGAGTTCGTCTAGAAAAGTTTCTATTTCACTTTCATCACCCTGCAGAATGGCAAAAATATCATCCACATATCTCCACCAACCTTTCAATTTCAAGTTAGGGATATTAATATTAGGAACTAGATTAGTCTCAAAATATTCCATATATATATTAGCAAGTATTGGTGATAATGAGGACCCCATAGCTACTCCATATTTCTGTTTGTATACTTGTCCCTCAAACGTAAAATAAGTATCACTAACACATAATTTGATCAACTCCAGGAAGACACTTATTTCTATGTTTGGATTGAAAATGCCCTCATTTTGCTTAGGTTGTAAAAATTCTAAAACTTCATCTAAGCAAAATGAGGGCATTTTCAATCCAAACATAGAAATAAGTGTCTTCCTGGAGTTGAACAAATTATGTGTTAGTGATACTTATTTTACGTTTGAGGGACAAGTATACAAACAGAAATATGGAGTAGCTATGGGGTCCTCATTATCACCAATACTTGCTAATATATATATGGAATATTTCTGAGTCCAGTCCCGTGTCAGCCGGTGAAATTCCATTACAGCACGAATTTCTAGGTATAACCTTGCTAGATATACCAGAGAAAAAGAGCTTTCAGGAAAGCTGGGTTTACTACCCCAGTCGAGCGTCTTCTAGGAAGACGTCGGTATAAGGAGGGGTGAGTGAATACCACTACCACGGAAACCTACTCGAAAGATCTCTCCCTATCAAAACCCCCGGAACAGAGCGGTGAGCCGTTACAGCCCCCACACCAAACACCCGCCAGGACGGCGACACCAGCGCCACCTACCTCATTCCATTTTCTAGCACGTGAAATCGCTGTTTCTTTTGTGTGCTCGTCTCCATTATTTTGAATTTTCTGCTTTCTGCGATGGCGTCGAGCAGCTTTACCATTTCAAGTTAAGTACCATCTTCTTGTGGGGTTTTGTTCTATTTTTGGCTGTTACGGTCTCGTATTTTCATAAATATTGAGATCTTATTATGTCGCCACAGGCGTCCCCATGCCAGCCATGTCGACCGCGAGGCGACTCCTTCTGTTCTTTTCAGTTGGAGTTGTCTCCTCGTCGTTATAGATAGATTTTGCCCCCTTGGTTCCCTTCCTGGTGGTTCCTTGCGGTGGCTCCCCCCCCTTATGAATTACGTTCAATTGGCCTACTGGCCTTTGTGGGAGTGATGCCCCGTCTAGGTTCCCCCCCTCCAGGTTGGGTTCCTGTTATTTTTGGTCTTACTAGGCTAATTAATTTTTGCTTGAAGATGGTGCTCTCTTTTAGTTTTATTTTTAGTATTTTTATTATTTTATTGGGTGGTTTACCTCGGGTGCTGGCGGCAGCCTCAGATCTAACCGCTTCCCCGTGGTAGGCTACGCTCTCTGTTGAGCACATTTTAGTTTTTATGAGTGATGGTTATTTTGTGGAGTAGGCTTGTTTGCTTCCATCCCCTTGCCCTGGGTGGGGAGTTCAGGTTGAGGAGTTTTGTTGCTGTTTCCTCCGGGATCGTTTTTTGGTGGGCAGAGTGAGCCCCTTAGTTCTCTTCCTCCATTTGGGGGAATCGAGTTCTTTGGATGTGTTTCCTCTAGGCTAGTCGCCCCCTTGCCCGCCATTCTCGATCCTGATTGGTTCTCGGCACAAAATTTCTCTCCCTGTTGCTTCCTCCTCCCTTCTGCCCTCCTTTTCCTAGCCTATATTAAGGTTAGGTCCATATTAGGCTTCGCCTAGGTAGAAGTCGGGCTTCGGGTTGCGTTGCTTCCAGTCATATTACCCTTCCAAGATTCATTGTCTGGGAGGTATGGTGCAGTTGAGCGGGTGAGCTTCTCCCCGTCTCCTGTTCCTTCCTGGTAGCCTACTCCTCCTCCTTCCCCCCCCTCCCCCCCCTCCTCCTCTCTCCAGCCTTGCTCTACTCGTGCGGGTGACGCTAGATGGCGTTTTCTCCGAGTTCAGGGACTTCTCCTGTTGGTTGAGGGATTCGCTCCCTCCCATATCGTCCCTAGCATCGCTGTATTGGGGTTGGTGGTTTGTTTACTCGAACGTGTTCGAGTCACTATCCATTACTTTCGTCTCCCCGTCGGGTTACGTTGATACGGTAACAAATATTGCTTCAGCCTATGTTATGAACATACGAGCATTTTACCCGTCTTGTTTCTCCGGCGGGGAAGTAAGGGCGGAAGGTTTTTCATTTTATAGAGGAGCGGATCCTTCCGTCCTCTTGAGTTCTTACCATCACTTATTACTGTTATTATTTTTGTTTTTGTTTTTAGATAAGTCTGTTTATCTACAGGAGTACTCTCCTTAATTCATTATATATATTATATAAGTGAGTCCGGTCCTATACCCGGGGGCTCCGCCGTTATTTTACTGGCAGCCCTTAGGGTTGGTTCCTGGTCTCTCTTTCCTTCATTCCCCGGAGTACTCCGGGGTCTGAAAAACCTTTACCTTCCACTCTATGTAATTTAGAGCTTATTGGCCCAGTTTATGATTAGGGAGTTCTTCTCCGCCGGAGTATTCCGGTTGCAGTTGAGTTTCCCGGCCTCGCCAGCTTTAGTTTGCTTAGGGTGGGAGGTTCATGTACTTTTCTACTTACAGACTGTTCGCTGTGAGGGCCGGGTGCACCGCCTCCTCCAACAACCTTACGGTCACGTAGTTTGCCGGACCCACGCTGGTTGTGCGGTCCGACTGGATGACCTGGTTGTCTGGCACCCTGATGGTTGTGAGGTTTGCTTCGCTCTCTGCACAACTGTCCAGGATGAGTCGGTAAGTGACAGTCTTTACATTACTCCTGCTTTATGCTCCTCATATTATATATTGTATATTGTTTATGAGGTTCCCGGAATGGTTTTCGTTCTTAGCTAATTGTTGGTTTTCTTACAGGCGGACGAAGCTTCCAAGAAGTCTGCCTTGGAATCCCTCCGGGCCTGGGTGGCTGGGTTTGGCAGGAACGTTCCGTCGGGAAGCCCTACGTCCTCGGCGCCAGGTTGAGGACTTGCTCTACCCGGCGCACGGGTGGCGGCCGCCCAGTGCCTGAAGACCTTGCCACCCTATCATCCAGCAAATCCGGGATGAGACCCAGCCACCCCAAGCGGATATCCTCTCACGCTGAGGTCTCGGAGGACGTAGCATGTGGATCTCAACCTGGAACCAATGAACATAGAGCAGGACCAGGTGGTAAGTGGTGAGGTAAGTGAGGTTGTTGGGGCGGGCCCCCTTTATTTGACTCCCCTGCTTCATCCATATCTTCTTTTCAGGTTTTGTGAAGTCTTCCTCCTTGGGTGATAGAGCTCCGTCTGCTATCCCCAAGTTGAAGTTGAAGACTTCATGGAAGGCGAAGGGCTACAAGTCCTCGACTTCCAAGAAGGCATCGCCCTTCCCCGTCGAAGCTAAGGTTTCAGGACCTGTAGCCTCCGGGAGCAAGTCTGGTTCCTCCAGCAAAGGCGCGAGTAAGAGGGCTGCAAAACCAAGCCCTCCTCGCCAACCTGCTTTGACGCAGAGGCCTTTGCCAATCAGCTCTATAAGCGTTTCACGGAGGACCTGGATTCGAGATTTAACAAAATCTCCGAGAAGTTGGCCAGTCATGATAACATACTGGCGGGAATGGCTCACCCACCCCAGCCGAACCACAGTATGTTATCCCCGACACTGCGGACCTCCCGCCGTTCGATGTCGGTAACCCTTGGCGATTTTGCACTCCGGGCCATCCAACATGCTGGCAAACTGACACTTGATGGTCTTGGCACGCGAGACGGTTGGAGGAATTGGAGTTCTTCCCCCCATCTCCTGCCCCTTACCCAGGCTTCGTGAGGCTTACGGAGGAAGCTTGGATTCGGTCAGACAAGGTTCCTAGGGAGACTGTCATCGTCCCTAGGGACCAAGCTCAGTCGGCTCTTCTGCGCACTCTGGCGGAGTGGCAGGCAGACAATACGGTTGACTCCTTTCAAGGGCAACTTTACTATGTTTCGCCCTGGGAGACAACCTACCCACCCCCTTGCTTGAACAAAGTCGCTCTGGCTACGGCCCGGCGTGCTTTGATGGTAATCCCGTTACCACAGCTGAGGGAGACAGACCCTACTTCCTGGTATTCCCAGGAAGTAATGAGTTCTGGTTGACGCCCGTCCACTTTCACGGTCGGGAAGCTGGACCCTTCTGCGCTTCCACGCAGTTCAGTGAGCAGCTCCCAAGCTGCCGGAAGCTCTTTGAAAGCGGAGTTTGATGCTCGGGTTAAGTTAGCCCGGTCCTTGAACTCCGTATGCCTTACTGAAGCTACTGCCGTCTCCCTGCTCGGACGAGCCTTTCTTCCAAGTTTTGGCTAAATCCTTGCTGGCAGGCTTCCAGTCTGGCTTATTTGAATTTATCATGGCCAGACTGGAATGTAGGAAGTTCATCTTTGCCGATGCGACTATCCGCCACGAGCCTAACAAGCTCGTGAAAAGCTCGATCTGGGGACCTAACCTCTTCCCTGAAGAGGAGGTCACGAATGTTATGGCCGAGGCTACACGGGCCAACCAGAGTCTTCGTTCTCGCTGGGGCATTTCGGCCTATAAGCGTAAGACCCCAGAATCGGCCGGCCCCCAATCGAGAGGAGGTAAACGCTTTCAGGAGGCATAAGAGGCCCCACCATCAGGCGGTAGTCCAAGCCGTCCCGGTCTCGGCAGTGGCGCAGCCTTCTACTTCAAGGCTCACCCCCAACAGTATGTGCTGGTCCAACCAGCTGCACCCTCCTATGTGGCCTCACCGGCGCACAACCCCACATATGAGGGCCGTGGTTACTTTCACGGCCTTAATAGGGTTGCAAAGGGGAGGAAGAGGCAAAGCCCCTCATAGAGGAAGCCCAACACCACCCCAAGGGGAAGACCTGGACGTGGTAGGGGAATAAACCCGCTCCCTCCCACTGAGAGAACACAGGTAGGCGGTCGCCTGTTTTGGTTCAGGGACCAATGGACCTTCAGCCCTTGGGCACACAGCATTGTGTCCAAAGGACTAGGATGGAGCTGGATCAAAACCCTCCTCCTCTAACCAGGTTTTACCAGCCACCCACATCAATCCTAAAGGATTATGTGACAGAATTGCTCAACAAACGAGCAATAAAGAAAGTAAGGCACCTAAAATTTCAAGGCAGGTTATTCACTGTTCCCAAAAAGACTCCGATCAGCAAAGAGTGATCCTGGATCTGTCGCGTCTAAATCTCTACATAAAATGCGACAAATTTCGCATGCTTACGGTAGCTCAAATGCGGACTCTACTTCCGCGTGGAGCCGTCACCACCTCTATCGATCTTTCAGACGCTTATTATCACGTCGGTTGCGGCGAACTTCTCTCAGTTCCTCGGTTTCAGACTCGGGAATCAAGCCTACTCCTTCAGGGTCATGCCCTTCGGTCTGAACATTGCGCCCAGGATATTCACAAAGCTGGCGGACACGGTAGTACAACAACTCCGGTCTCAAGGGATATCCCTAGCAGCATATTTGGACGATTGGATAATTTGGGCACCAACAGTTCCGGAGTGTCAGAAAGCTACGTCCATAGTCATCAATTTCCTGGAGTCGCTAGGTTTTCAACTGAACAGAGAAGTCCCGCCTGACTCGGAGTCCCGGTTTCAGTGGTTGGGTCTCCAGTGGGATCTGTCATCTCACACGCTGTCCTTCCGCCTCCCAAGAGGAAAGAGATAGCATCTCTCACCAGGAGATTCCTCAAAAATCCATCAGCATCCCGCCGGTCCCAAGAAAGGGTCCTTGATCTCTTCAGTTTGCCTCAGTGACAGACCTGCTATTAAAAGCGAAATTAAAAGACATAAACAGAGTGTGGCGGAGTCGAGCCAGTGTCAAGCTCAGAGACAAGGTCTCCTCCATTCCTCAAATCTTAAAGACAAGATTGCGACCTTGGACCTCGGTCAGAGGCCTGTCCAATACAGTTCCGCTTCAATTTCCCCCTCCGGCACTAGTTGTTCACACAGACGCTTCCCTAAGCGGCTGGGGGATATTCACCAAAACAAAAGTACAAGGAACGTGGTCCACAATGTTTCAGCAGTTCCATATAAATACCCTGGAAGCTATGGCGGTCTTTCTAACTCTGAAGAAAATCCGCCCCCAACCGGATTCATATCAGGTTGGTATTGGACAGCGCAGTGGTAGTTCATTGCATCAACAGGGGCGGCTCCAAATCAGGCCGAGTAAACCAAGTAATGGTTGCTATCTTCTCCCTGGCGAACAAGCACGGCTGGCACCTGTCAGCCACCCACCTAGCGGGGGTACGGAACGTGGTGGCGGATTCCCTGTCCAGGACTACTCCGTTGGAGACGGAGTGGTCCCTGGACGTGGAATCTTTCAAATGGATTTGCCGCCGGGTTCCGGGCCTCCAAGTGGATCTGTTAAACGGAGAGCAACTTCAAGCTCCCCTGTTATGTGGCCCCCAACCTGGACCCTCAGGCGTACGCCATAGACGCAATGACAGTAGATTGGAACAATTGGGAGAAGATTTATCTTTTCCCCCCAATAAATTTACTGCTGAAAGTTTTACACAAACTCAGGACATTCAAAGGTCAATTAGCCCTAGTAGCCCCTATTGGCCGAAGAGCAATTGGTTCCCTCTTCTTCAGGAACTGGGATTACGGAGTCTTGGTTCCCCAAGCCCATTCTGACTCAGACAGTACAAACCAAGACTGTGTCAGCTTCCTCAAGAATTCAGAATGCCCTAGTTTTATGGACTTTATAAAATTCGCAGCCCAAAAGGAGCAACATTGACCCTGTCAACACTCTGTTTTTAGAATCAGATAAAAGAGATTCTACTATTAGACAGTATGACTCAGCAGTCAAAAAAATTAGCCTCCTTCCTAAAAGCATCTGAAGCCAAAATCATGACAGCTAATTTAGGAGTTTCCTTCTTTAGATCATTGTTTGAGAAAGGCCTTGCTCCGCCACTATTACCACAATCAAATCAGCATTAAAGAAAGTATTTCTTTACGGCTTTAAAATCGACGACCTTACAGATTCCTACTTTTCATCTATCCCCAGAGCATGCGCTCGTCTGAGACCAGTATCACGCCCACAGTCTGTTACGTGGTTTCTCAATGACGTCCTCAAGTTAGCATCAGAGATGGATAACTTTCATTGCTCTTATCAGGATCTGTTAAGGAAGACTTTATTTTTGATTAGCTTGGCTTCAGGTGCTAGAATCTCAGAGCTGTCGGCTCTCACTAGAGGTGATAATTATGTGAACTTCCTCCCGTCTGGAGAGGTCCTCCTTTCCCTGACCCTAGATTTTTAGCTAAGAACGAAGACCCACAGGACAGGTGGTCTCCTTGGAAGGTGGTGCCCCTTCCTCAAGACCAGTCTTTATGTCCAGTTTATACACTTAAATCTTACCTTTTAAGAACTCCACAGAGTAAGTCGGGTCCTCTTTTTATCAGGGAGAAAGGTGGTACTCTTTCACTAAATGCTATAAGACAACAAATTCTATATTTCATTAAACAGGCCAACCCAGATTCAGTTCCCAAGGTTCATGATATTCGAGCAGTTGCTACTTCCATTAATTACTTTCATAATATGGACTTTTCAGAGTTATCTAAATTTACGGGTTGGAAATCACCTCTAGTGTTTAAACGCCACTATTTAAAAATCGCTCAAGCCCTGAAATTTTCTACCATAGCTGTGGGAAGTGTCATCTCCCCACCTTAATTAATCATATCCTTGTCCTTTCCTTTCCCCCCCCGCCTGCCTCATTTACTTTTCTGCTTATTCTCCTGGTTGATTATACCTCACTGCCTGGCTCCTCATATTGATGTTTCTTGTACCTGTTGATGGAAAAAGTGTAATCTGACATGCCATGATTGTTTTTCTTATGGGGTACTGGACAGTTTTTATTTGGCTCCATGTACCCCAGATATATGTATATGTTAATGCTCATTGATTTTGTCTCTTACGTGTTTAGACTAAGTTTACGTGTATAGTGTTAAGGTTATATTTGCAGTTATTTTGTGCGCTTTTCATGTTTCACCTTGCTTTAAGTAATTTTAAGGTTTTTAAGGCCTCTTCTCCGTCGTGCTGGGGACCTCCCACGTTTCATAGTATTAAGTTTTTTGATGTGCCTTAGATTTAGTATGCCTTAGTCTTAATATTCTTGCTACACGGAAGAGATTGCTTAATTAAAATTATTTTGGTAAAACTTTTGCCTTTTCTTCAGATTACCCCCCATTTCTTTTTCCTGGTAGTTGCATCCTTGGCATGATTCTCTATCACGATTTCACCGGCTGACACGGGACTGGACTCAGAAAAGGGATTTTGACAAAGGAAAAATCTATTTCTGAGGAAGGTCCCGTGTCACCCGGTGACCCTCCCTGAATCACCTAGTACTCTCCCCCTCTTGCACATGCCAAGTCTGGGGTTAGTGCTAGCATGGAATGAGGTAGGTGGCGCTGGTGTCGCCCTCCTGGCGGGTGTTTGGTGTGGGGCTGTAACGGCTCACCGCTCTGTTCCGGGGTTTTGATAGGGAGAGATCTTTCGAGTAGGTTTCCGTGGTAGTGGTATTCACTCACCCTTCTTATACCGACGTCTTCCTAGAAGACGCTCGACTGGGGGTAGTAACCCAGCTTTCCTGAAAGCTCTTTTTCTCTGGTATATCTAGCAAGGTTATACCTAGAAATTAAATAGTGCTGTAATGGAATTTCACCGGGTGACACGGGACCTTCCTCAGAAATAGATTTTTCCTTTGTCAAAATCCCTTTTTGAGACTAATCTAGTTCCTAATATTAATGTCCCTAACTTGAAATTGAAAGTTTGGTGGAGATATGTGGATGATATTTTTGCCATTCTGCAGGGTGACGAAAGTGAAATAGAAACTTTTCTAGACTGTCTAACTCAATAGTTTTGATAACAATATCAATTCACTCTAGAAAAAGTAACGATAATAAACTGCCCTTTTTAGACATCTTGATAGAAAGGAAAGAAATGTAGGATATGAATTCAGCACATATAGAAAGCCCACACACACAAACTCACGTATATTCATTTCTTCTCTTTTAAACAGTCATGATATAAAAATGGGTGTTCTAACAGGTTTATTTCTCAGGCAATGAGAACATGTGACCCTTTGTAAGATAGATAAAGAAGTAAATTACATTGATAAAAGCTTTGATACATTAGCATACCCGGAATGGTTCAGAAAAAGGGCACTCAACAAAGCTAGATTTTTTACAGGGAAAATGCAGAGAGTACATGGAATACAGAAAACAAAAAAATAGTTTAAACTTATATGCCTAAAATTAAACAAATTACATCAAAAATGAAAGAAATTAAATATAAATTTGTGTATATCATTTGACAACACCGTAAAAAACAAAGTATGTAAAAATAAATTGGAAGGAGAAGATAGTACTGCAGATGATGTAGGGGAGTATACATAATTAATTGCAACAATTGTGGAGACAAATATGAATCTGAAACAGGTAGGGAATAAGGACTAGAATCCAAGAACACAGGAGGGCAGTACAGCTCAACTCACAGGGAGTGCTATAGCTAGGCATTGTTGGGAAAAGGACCATAGGATGGATTTTAAAAACAGTAGGCTTATATACAAAAGCAATAACATCAGTCATAGGAGGGTAGTGGAAGGGGCACTCATCAGACAGATTAAAGTGATAGAAGGAAACAAATTATTTACCTCAGAAGATCCCATAAGCCGATCTTTAATATTAAAAGATGCTAAGATCGACCCTTCTGACCTGGAGGTTAGGTCTCCTGCCCAACAGATCGATGGTGACTACTCACATACCACTGACCATCAGATCAGGATATCAAACTGACAGGAGGAGATAAACAACTCTCAAGAGAATGGAAACCAGGACAGCCATCATATAAATGACAGCACGAGGAGAAGAAGTTCCATAAGATTGCTGGGCCTTGAACCAGCCTGACTACCTCATCTCTTGAAAAAGGGTCACAGTTAGGACCTGAAAGTGCTCGAGATCAAAGTAATATGTACAGTAAATATTTATCAGTAAACAAGTTATACACAAGAATCTTGTGGGTTTCTCTTTCCAATATAAACAATATTATTGGATACAGTGAGTTAAGGCATAACATTTTAAAAAATCCATGGAAAAGATGCATATTCATAATGTTGACATTTGTATAACACGATATGTGAATATAGAGTAAAGTATAATGTAGGCTACGCTACCGTGTATGTAAACAATATACCATAGTGTAGGCTAAGCTAATTCTTGTTTGTTATTCAATTTCCCTTTGTATTAAATTCTCATAAGTCACTTTGCATGAACCTCCAGAATTAGCTGACATTAATAATTACTATACTGTGTATGTAAAGAGTATATTTTATAGTGTAGGCTAGGCTACCATATACTGTATGTATACATGGTACCAAATAGGCAGTTCTAAGAGTTTTTAGAAGGGTTCTAAGTATTCGCTGGTTTTAGCTATTTGCAGGGAGGTGTGATACGATCCCCCTGAATATGGGGGTTTATGTTTTAGAAACTGTAATAAATAAGTTGAGCTAACTACGAACAAGAAAGAAGAGAGAGAGAGAGAGAGAGAGAGAGAGAGAGAGAGAGAGAGAGAGAGAGAGAGAGAGAGAGAGAGAGAGAGAGAGAGAGATAACACTTGTCCTTACTTACTGACATTTTTATGAATTATTATGGAGAGAGAGAGAGAGAGAGAGAGAGAGAGAGAGAGAGAGAGAGAGAGAGAGAGAGAGAGAGAGAGAGAGAGAGAGAGAGAGAGAATTATGCAAGAAACCTTTGACCCGCCAATCAGCAACACTTCCCCTTCTTGTCATGTTAAATTGATATGTCTGACAGCTTTGCCTTAGAGCTTCTTCACAAAAGATGAGGGGAAAAATATTTGTTTGTTTAAAATATGTCACACACAAATTTTGTAATTACAGTTATATTATTATTATTATTATTAGTATTATTATTATTATTATTATTATATTTAATCTTATTAATCTCATTAATATTTGAAAATTAGAACTTATTATTAGGTAAAAATTTATTTATCATACAAAACAAATGAACGTACACTCGGCAAGGAAAGTGAGGATACAGTTTTTTAAGTCTTCAGACATATATTGCTCAATAATGCGACATCTGGCAACTTTAGAAAGGGAGGAGCTTCAATCTTCTTGTGTTTGTTTTTGCTTGACCTCCTATAACTTTCAAAAATATTCTACGGTTCTGAAATCATTGATATTTAAATGCAGTAGTAAGCTTTACTATTCATTCAAGTTGTAATTTGCAGCGACAGTTCTGAGCAAAATAAAAATTTTTCGACATAACCTACCAAGTAACCTTACACAAATGAATTTATGACACCACAATGAACGGGACGCTTGCATAATCGGAAACGCAATTTTCCATAATGAAATCAAGAGTTAAATTTGAGCAATGTTCAAAGAAAAACGTGTGGGAACAATAAAGGAACGAATGCAATGTTATGATGAGAGAGAGAGAGAGTTACTTTTGTGTAAGCCTAAGCCTATAAGTAGAGCTACTCATTTCATTATTTTTTTCTTTTAGAGACTGAGCTATACTATATTTGTATACAGTGAATCCCCCATATTCGCGAGGATGCATCCCACACCCCCCTGCAAATAGCTAAAATCCGCGAATACTTAAAACCCCTCTAAAAACACTTAGAACTGCCCATTTTGATAGTTTAAACATAGAAAACCCTGTAAAATGCATATACCTTAGTATTTTAATAGTTTTATCACAAAAAGTGCATTTATTCAAGAACATTATATGAAAACACAGTAATTAGTGAATATTTCTCAGTGAAAAATACCGCTGAACGGGCTAATCTTTTCCGCTGAATAATGGCTAGATATGTTCCACAGAGAAACCCGTGAATGTGTGAGTCCCAGCTAATCATGAGAACGCCTTGGAAAGTCACGGGGGTTTACTGTAGTATGTTTTAGCAATGGAGAGAGAGAGAGAGAGAAAAACTATGGCAACGTCAAGAAACATCTAGTTACTTGTGTTTTCCACTGAAGCTCCCCAGGAAAAGCCCTCACATCATAGAGAACGCTCTTGCAGATTTAAATAGATTTGGTCAACCTACCCTAAGTGTCACAACATTTACTGCCATTAATTCCAGCTGACTTTTAACACCGTGAAATACAAACATGTGTAAAAATTAAAGAAATTATCATTACCTCGTATGATGATGCAATAATAAGCCTGTTCATAACGGAAAACTAGTAAATATTGCCGTTCTAATGAACAGTACTACGCCAAAGATATCCGCAGACACTTCTCTTTTAGATCTCTATGAACGAGTCATCTGAGAAATTCTGATTACTTCGGACATGCATGGTGTTTTTAAGTATCTGAACGTTTTGTTTTGCAGATTTAACATATATGATATAATTTGCATTGTATTTTCATATTCTAGAGTAAATTTACTGAGATTATGTGTTTTCTGTAAGAAAAAAATAAAAATTCGATGAATTAAATCTAATGAAAACCGTATCCTCACTTTTCTTGCCGAGTGTACCATAAAAATTCTCTCATCTAAGTGAAAGGGGGTGGTGGACAGAGAGAGAGAGAGAGAGAGAGAGAGAGAGAGAGAGAGAGAGAGAGAGAGAGAGAGAGAGAGAGAGAGAGAGAGAGTAAAAAAGTAAGTATAGCTTAGTTTTACCAGACCACTGAGCTGATTAACAGCTCTCCTAGGGCTGGCCCGAAGGATTAGACTTATTTTACGTGGCTAAGAACCAATTGGTTACTTAGCAACGGGACCTACAGCTTATTGTGGAATCCAACCACATTATAGCGAGGAATGAATTTCTATCACCAGAAATAAATTCCTCTAACTCTTCATCAGCTTAAGGCAGGAATCGAACTCCGCCCATCAATGACGGTCTGAAGCTCAACCAACTCAAGAGAGAGAGAGAGAGAGAGAGAGAGAGATTATTACTGTTATTATTTAATGTTATTTAATTATAGATAAAGGCTTGAAGACATAAATTACACAAAAAATTAAACATCAACACTTTAGCGTTAGAGGGTTTCTCAGTGCAGTATTCGTAAATGTTTGCGTGTCTGAAAAACTCGCATATGACAATTAGTTAGGTTCAATGAAAGTTCGCATGTCTGTGAATTTGCAAAACTCAAATCACGTTATATATATATATATATATATATATATATATATATATATATATATATATATATATATATATATATATATAATATATATATGTGTATATATATATATATATATATATTCATACCCTGAACTTAAGCAAGGTTAAGTTCCAGAACCCTCATGCAAGGAAGGCGAATTTTCGAATAAGTTTGACACGGTCTCTGAAAATGCTAATAAATGCTTATTTCTAAAGTTTAAACACTAAACATGTCCCTAATCATGCTCCCAAATTAGGGACAGATCTATGTTTAGAAGTCTTCTCAACCTCTTTTTAATAACTTCTTTATTCTACGTCTCTTTCTCTTTTCTGAAATGCTTTTTCATGAACAAACAGTGTTTTTTATTTGGACTAATAAAACTCTTAGTTATATGTCTATGTTTTAGAACGTATTTGCCACACTAGCACATTTACACTTTGTAGACAGTACAGGTAAAATTAGATCTTTTTAAACTCTACTGTACAGGTAAAGATGTACAGAGAAATGATTAGTTGTAAAAATGTGTGAGCGTTAACTATGAGAGAGAGAGAGAGAGAGAGAGAGAGAGAGAGAGAGAGAGAGAGAGAGAGAGAGAGAGAGAGAGAGAGAGAGATATTGTCCTTACTTGAAATATCAAGTTAAATTATTTATGAATTATTATGGAGAGAGAGAGAGAGAGAGAGAAGAGAGAGAGAGAGAGAGAGAGAGAGAGAGAGAGAGAGAGAGAGAGAGAGAGAGAGAGAGAGAGAGAGAGAGAGAAGTTATTCTTCTTAGATATCAAAAGATGGAAATTCAGTATTAAACCAACTTTTACATAAAATTAAAGTTACTGTAATTTCATTTAAAAGCTAGCTTAATACATTACCCCCACAAACAAGAAATAAATGGTTGAAATAAGAATATAGGAGAGTGTGAAGATTAGTGTACTATTTCTCTCTCTCCCCATTCCACCGATCTATTTTTAGAAGTTTTCTCAACCTTGTTTTTAAAACTTCTTTATTCGGTCTCTTTCTCTTTGTTCTGAAATGCTCTGTCTCTATGTTTTAGAATGTCGCATTTACAGCTTGTAGGCGGTACAGGAAAAATTAGATCAATTTAAAATTCTCTACTGTACAGTTAAAGACATACAGAGAAACAGTAATAGAGGTTGCACTTAACTACAGACGAGAGAGAGAGAGAGAGAGAGAGAGAGAGAGAGAGAGAGAGAGAGAGAGAGAGAGAGAGAGAGAGAGAGATAACAGTTGTCCTTACTTAAGAGTGAAATTTTTTATGAATTATTACAGAGAGAGAGAGAGAGAGAGAGAGAGAGAGAGAGAGAGAGAGAGAGAGAGAGAGAGAGAGAGAGAGAGAGAGAGAGAGAGAGAGAAGGTTTGGCCCACAGTATGTGCATATTGTTTCCTAACATGATGCACAAAGGGGAAAGCACTGGTCATGTGTGTGCCTGTGTTTTTTCAATATCCACCCACATTGGCAAAGCCAGGAAAGTCTCAGTCAACAAGAGTGCATTCGTTCATTCATTTACCCTTCACCCTCACAGGCCCAAACAAGAAAGCCTTGGTCTGCTGTCCAGTAACCCTATTGTACTTACTGGACTTCTCCAGTAAGTACAATGTATTTTTTATCACTTTTATTTGACTCGGACGTGTCTGTTAAGTAACGAAATCCGCTATGTTGAGGTGCCACCATGTCTAAGAACAGACCTTACTTGTGTGTGGAGATAGTGTTAAAATCAATGGTATCCATCATTAAAGAATTTAAGGTTAATTTTTCCACATCTGATGTCACTTGAATCTCATGGGATGAAATTTGCATGCCCTCATCAGGATCTCAATGAGTTAACTGAATTTGATTCAACCATTTCAATATACTGTAGCTTACTTGTATATAAATTTCAGTCCAAGTTTGCCTTATTTTTTCTGGGCTAATTATACTGTAGGGGGATGACTACCATATAAAAGTGTCCTGTGTTTTAAATTATAAACTTCAGAATCTTGGAGTGGGTGGATATGTTTTAGGTTTACTTCAAGATTTCCTTACAAGTAGGCAGCAATGAGTTGCTGTTGATGGGATCTTTAGCAAACCAATACCTACTGTGTCTGGAGTTCCACAGGATAGTGTTCTTGGTCCACTGTTATTTTTAGTGCATACAAGTGATATGGTTGTTGTCCTGGAAAACAAGATTATTCAGTATGCCAATGATGCAACACTTGTGGGTGTGGTAGATTATTCAGTATGCCAATGATGCAACACTTGTGGGTGTGGTAAAGTCTCCACTTATGAAAAATGAAGCTGCCCTTAGTGTCAGTTGTGACAAGGAGAGGATTAGTGAGTGGTGTAGTTGGTGGGGTATGAGGCTGAACTCCGGTACAATGAAAAACTATTAATTAGTAGATCTCATACTGATACTCCACCCCATCTTCCCCTTCAAGTGGATGGGACACTGCTGAATGATTTGGATTTGCAACTTACTTTTGAGAAACATCTAATGAAAGTGTCAGCAACTGGCTCACGGAAGTTAGGTGTTGTAAGTATGGCCTCTTATATTTATAACAAGTGATTAAAACCAATGCAACCTGTTTTGGGTAATTTGTCCTTCCTTTACTATAATACTGTTCTCTAGTGTGCATGTCTGCCTCTGCCAGATTTGATTAGATAGTGTGGTTCTGGTGGAGTTCTGTTTCCAAACATTAGCACTTACGACTTGGTCCATAGATATATGGTCTCGTTTGTCAATTTTTCATAATTTGTATTTTAACAGAGATCTTTCACATTTGCAATTGATCCCTGATCCTCTTTTTCTGCCAGGAGCAACCAAATTTGCTGAACAACAGCACCAATATGTAGTAAATGTGCCTCATTGTTGAACTTCTCAGTTCCAGAGGTCCTTATTCCTCACACCACTGGACTACGGAATATTTTCCCTCAGGATGTTGTGAAATTGGAAACTCAAAAGTTCAAGCACAGATGCAATCCATTACTACTCTAAAACAATTCTCCTTGTTTTTTGCTTACATTTTTATCTATTTATTTATTACTTTGTTAAATTTTTTTTTTTTCTAATTACTGATTTCTTTCTGTATTTCCTGTTACTTCTTTCTAAAGAACACCATATTCTTTGGAAGCTTGAATTTCAAGTCAATGGCCCAGTGGGCTTGTTCCCCATGAAAAGGGTTCATCTTCTGAATAATAATAATAATAAATATGTTAGGTACTAAAGGTTTTTAGCAGATTCCCTTCGGCCCCAACTGCAGAGTTTTCTGTCAATCACTTTTCATCCATTCAATTTGATTTCTTCCTTGTTGGCCACACAAATTCTTTAACTTTACTTTGCTACAATTTTCAGGGCATTTAAGAACTAATCCTCAGGGCAAAACCTGTGATAGTCTAGAAATGTAGCTCCAGTCATGCTAAATTAATTTATAAAAACAATCTAGACCAAATTTATCCTTACAGTGGGATGTACTGACTGAATGCCATCCTGGTTGAGGTTGGGTTGTTCAAATACAGAATTAATGTCATTCTAGCTGATTTTGGGCTGTTTAACGGTTCCCTATTAAGTTTGGGTAAGTAAACAATTTACCACTTCCTTCATGCAGTTAACCTATTAACACCTACACAAATCTTGCTCCAAAAGCAGGAGCTATCATCAGCAAAGACTGCTCCTTTGTAAACAGATGAAAAATTGTATTTGTGAAAAAGTACATATAACAATAAGAAAAAAGAAAAAGTTCACCTGATGAAAAGTTTATCTGTAAAGATTTGTATGCCTGTACATATAACAAGAAAAAAACAAATTTCACCTGATGGGTTTCTTTTCCATATTATCAACTGGAATGTGAATGTTCATGGACTTTTTATCCTTATCACTATTGAAAGGGATACTGTTTCTACCTTAAATATAATATCTGACTCATGACATGGACAAATTTTTCCCCTGGTTCATTTTGTCCTAGAGAAACAGCTACAACTCATCTTATACCAACAGAAGAAATAATTTAACAGGGAAATTGTACATCCTTGGCACAGTCATTCACTACTGCCCTCATGAAGATTTAAGAGAATCTAGTCATACTACAGAAATGAGATTCACATTGACTGCAACTCTTTCATTAACCTCAGTCCGTTGAAGGAAACACATCCAAAATATACATTTTAAATGCTCAAACTCATATTGCAATATGTTATAGCACTTTAAAAATTAATACTAAAACTAAAATTAAGAAACTTACCAATCCAGTGATGTAACAATGTCTGGCGGTAAGTCAACATCAGAATGATGTTCATCTTCCTTCTCCTCATCTTCAGCATTTCCATCAACCGCATCATCACTAGATGAATCATCACCAAAGGCAAACTCTTCAGTAAAACTAACAAGACTAAGGTCCCCTGGATCTGTTAAGTCATTCCTGTTGTAATCTGAGTACTGCAAAGTTCAACAAAACAAATAAATATCTGGAATATACCAAATAAGCTCAATATTTTATAGCATATAATACATAGCTTTACTCAGCCTGAACTACTGTTGATCAAATTGCTGAAAATGCATGTCTACATGTTTACAGAACTGTGGACCTTTAACCAAAACTAAAAAAGCATACAATAGTGTTCTATATATGATATGAAACCTCTTATTTTACATAAGTTTGGTTTGCTGCTTGACAGGTCACGCACAGCTCTTCAGTGTTCTTGCCTGGCTGGAGTTTGAAAACATCAGTAATGAGAAACAGGGTCCCTGGTATCTGAATGTTGCATAAAAAACAATAGTAAAAATAAGTGACATGTTGTGAGTGAGTTTGAATCTCTATTTCTAACATGAACAAGATAGTATTACAATACCTAAGGACCAAAAGACCTGGTACACTTATGCAGTAATGAGCCTATTTAAGTTGGTGATGACCTTGGCTGCCCTGTTAAAAAATTCCTCTCTTAACAAGGCTTGCTTGACAGCTCCAAGTATGGAGCTGCATGAGTAGGAAGTAGTGGACTTTTTCCAGTAGTAAAAGACAATGTGTGGTCAATACCAAAAGGTCAAAAGTGGCCAGATGGGAAAGTAGCACACACGTCAACCATCCTTAATAAAACCAGGAAGGTTTGTGACAAAGGGCAAGCCCTGGGTCTGGGCAGAAGAATATGCAGTGTTCCCAACTGATATGCACCTTCCTTCAACTTGCTATGACCTGGAATTGGCTTGCACTTCTTAGCAAATCATGCTTGTGCATGAAACACATCACCACCAATCAGGTACAAAGAAGTGCAAAACTTCATCCAGGTTCAAAAATTCTGGACCAAGTCATAATTCAAAGCAGCACAAGGCCAATTTGCCTCTTCATTACATAATGAGTAGCTTACAGGCATTCACCTCATCTTATTCTTACTTGTGTCACAAGAAATAGTACCATCCTAGTTGGCTCAGCCACTAATATCTGAGTGAAACTCCAGGGAATGGTGTCACCTCTTAATATTCTAAGCCTTGAAAGAGGCTTTATTAGATGAATGGCAAGACCACTGAGTAGCTAGCAACTCTATCAAAGTAACCAACTTCTTCCCCACATTACCCAATGATGATTCAGGGACAAGTACTTTCTCCCAGGTCACAGGTTACACCGAGGGAGCAGTGATTGCCTTATCATGAACTGAAATTTCAACAAATCCTTTATTCCCTTGGAAAACTGGTATCATGAGAAAAGCACCAATGTTCTTGCCTATGAAGGAATGAGATGCATCTCTACTTGAAGTGCTACACACCTCAAACTCATGTGCAGAGGATGACCTCTTCCTACAATGAAGAGAAGAGGAAAGCAAATTCTCCAAGAGGTATAAGAGGCTCAGCTTCATATGCTTATGGATACATTATGTTTTATAGCTTGCCTACCTTTTCCACTTCCTTCCTTGATTCTGATACTGGAAGTCCAGGGTGAGGGGACTTCAAAAAACACTTGGATGGGGATTTTGAGGCTTTGGAAGTTGACTAAACCCCCTTCATTCCTGCAAGTAAACCTGGCCTCCACAAGTACTACATAATATTTTCTGACCTCTGAGGAGGTCATAAAACCCTTTCACTGTTTGGTGGGAGCGCTAGTAGCCTAGCCCACATATCCTTGGAGCCATGGTTATCACAAATAATACTATAACAATAATATCATTCATAGAGTAATATACCTAGCTATGTTAAAACCCATCCTAGGCATGGTAGGAAAGAAAAATCATCTGCTTCCAAATAGTTTGTTAGAACACAATTACTCACCCTGCAAATTAGAGAACTACCACCTATTTATTGAATCACTAAGATAGAAAATAAATCTTAAGTCTTCAATAATAACACTGCACATCCAAAGTGGATAATGTAAATACAGTGAAGAAACATGGCTCAAGTAAAAAACGAATCGCAATAACTCAAAATAACAGCTACTGTATACTTATAATTATCATAACCAACAACACAAATACCAGCACAAATCCATTTACTATTATGTTCACCACAAAAACATGAAGGAAAAGGCAGAAAAATGCTAAGTAAAAAGACCTTAGAATGACAGTATAAAAGAAAGAAAAATGAGTATTAATGAGCAGAATACCTTCCAAAATTTGATAAAAACACAGAAATTATTTATCACTGTTTGTGGCACTCGGATTCCTGGATGTGTGGCCACTATGGGGAGAATTATTCATTCTACAGTGCCTTTGGAGTGCTCTGTGAATCCACTGATTTGTAACACAAGTCTGGGCTTCATCTCATCTGAAATAGGTTGTTTTAACAAGAAAACTGGGAATTCAGAAGACTTCTTGCTTATCCAGGGCACTGACCAAGATGTAAGTATGGCCGGACAAACAAAAGATGGACATTTGGGTGACAAACTTTTGGCTGGACAGACATTTCACGGAACAGATGTCTGACTGAATGAACATATCACTGAATATCAGATATCTGGCCAAATAGACATATGGTTTGGTAAGTTTTGTTAGTTATTTTTATTTCTTCCTTGTAACTGCTTTATAAAACAAACTATAAAAAAGATACAAGAATAACATAATTTTATGATAAAATACCATCTTTACTGAACATGTATTGTAGTATAAAAGATATTAATAAAGTATAAAAGATATGTATTAATTATAAAATTTATTAATTATAAAATTTAATGTTTTTAAATATTTTATTTATACCTTAGGCAACACCACTGCTTTTAGAAGGTTCAAACATTACATACAAAAATTAGTTTAAATTATCATATACACAGCAAAAAATACACTTGAAAGAGAATAACAATAAAGTACAAATGAGTGTAAAACACACTGAAACAAAACGCTGAAAACATTGGCTTAACTTTACAACTTCTGACTGACTTGAAAAGCGACCTAGCCCTAGTAACCAAAGTGTTTTCAGTACCTGCACACATCTAAATAAATTTTTTTTTCCTGCATACACAATGTTTTCAACACTCATGGCAGTTCACACATTATTAAAAATCACTTCCAAATTATTCTGAGACTGAACTTTAAAAAAATGATTAGCCTGAGAATCATCATAACACAGACCAAGATGGCAAAGCCATGACAGTAGCTGGAAATCTGGAGTGAGTTCTGTAAATCTGGAATGACATCTGAAACCCAGAAACCCAACAATGACTGGTCAGTCAGCAAATGTCACCACCTTAAGCATGAACAGTTATCCTTTGATATGCATAATGGTATTCTTGGAGAGTAAAAGCAACTCAAAATATTGTGGCAAATGACCCTCTTGAATAAGAAACACTACAAAACAAGCTGAAATCACAAATACACTTAGTAAGCATTTGAAACAATTTTGCTTCAGATTACAGTAGTATCAATTGCTCTCCCTATCTATAATGTTTTGGTGCAACTTATGATGTCACTGACCAGGGGAGCATTTGCAGTATTACAAAATATTTGTCTAAAAAATTCTCTTTTCTGTTTAATAAGTAAGTTGGTTTGTTCAAATTTAAGTGACAAGGTGGGGTCATGATGCCTCCATTGTATTCTAAATACAGTTACTCTTTGTTAAGAATGTGTTCAGCTGTCATTATTTCTTCACTCCCAAAAGCTAAGAAAAAATGTATCCTATCCATTATCGCACTGACAGTTCTTTAATAGTTTAAAGAAATGGAGTTCACTTTAAAATTATTTTGTGATATGACTAATAAATTTGACTCTCAAATCTGTCATAAACGTTTGGTTGACTCGTTAAAAACCCAATGTCTAACGAAGAGAGAGAACCCTGATGATAGACCATACCTAAAGACTAGTAAGATAAGATCCAGAGTCCTAAATGAGGTTAGATTAGTAAGGTTAGGCTACTGTATACCCCTGGTTTTCACTCATTTTCAGTCATATACTTACCAAGTAACTAAATAGCTATTGGTTTCATTTAACAGTGGCAGTTCTAAATTTGAAATTCGCGGTAATGTGCTATTGTTTTATTGTAGGTAACTAGACCCCACCCAGTACCGGGGAAGAATTGGTACAACAATGCTGAAGAGACCAATTCGTTTGTGTCTTATGTCAATGAGAGGGGAAGTGGGAGGGCTTTGATCATGTAGTTACTTGGTAACTACAGTATATTTTAAACTCTATTTTATCATAAAAATGTCATTTTTATATAAGTAACTTACCAAGTAACTACATAGCTGAATCCCACATTAACCCTTAAACACAGAGCCTCTATTTACAAAAGTGTCTGTCGTATGCTGGCAGCGTTCGGGAGTTAGCGCCGAAGCGGAAAAAAATTTTTTTTCAAAAAATCACAGCACACTTAGTTTTTAAGATTAAGAGTTCATTTTTGGCTCCTTTTTTTGTCATTGCCTGAAGTTTAGTATGCAACCATCAGAAATGAAAAAAATATCATTATCATATATAAATATTGAAATATATATGACAGCACGAAAAAAAAATTCATATATAATTACATACAAATCGCGCTGTGAGCAAAACGGTTAAAGCTAAAGTTATTTTTTTTTCTTTGTATTGTACACTAAATTGCAAAGATTTTGGTATATAACAAATTGTAAAACAATCAAAGTAACACAGAGAAAATATTACCACAAAATGATGCATGAATTCGTAACACACAGACGTAAAAAAAAAGTTTTTTTCAAAAATTCACCATAAATCGAAATATTGTGCTACAGACTTCCCGTTTGTTGCAAAATGAAGGTAATTGATTGAATATTACTAGACTGTAAGTGTTTTAGCTTACAATTGGAGCTTTTGACCATATCGGTCGAGTTAAAGTTGACCATAGGTAGAATTTTTTCTATTTATCGTGATTTATATGAAAATATTTCAAAACTCATAAAAGCTACAACCATGAGTTATTTTTTGTTGTATTCTACATGAAATTGCGCACATTTTCATATATAAAACTTTATGTAACGACTAATATAAAATGGTGCAAACATTACGACAAAGTGACGAAAGCATTTCTGAGATGTTCGGCAGAGTTACCGCGCGCGGACGTAGGGAAGAAGTTTTTTTTCAAAAATTCACCATAAATCGAAATATTGTGTTAGAGACTTCCAATTTGCTGCAAAATGAAGGTACATGATTGAATATTACTAGAATGTAAGAGTTTTAGCTTACAATTGCGTTTTTTTACCATTTCGGTCGAGTTAAAGTTGACCGAAGGTTGAAATTTTGGCACTTATCATGATTTATATGAAAATATTTCAAAACTGATAAAAGCTACAACCATGAGTTATTTTTAGTTGTATTCTACATGAAATTGCACACATTTTCATATATAAAACTTTATGTAACGACTAATATAAAACGGTGCAAACATTACGACAAAGTGACAAAAGAATTTCTGAGATGTTCATCTAGTTACAGCACTGGACGTAAGGAAAAAGTTTTTCTTTTTTCAAAAATTCACCATAAATCGAAATATTGTGCTAGAGACTTCCAGCTTGTTGCAAAATGAAGGTACACGATTGGATATTACTAGAATGTAAGAGTTTTAGCTTACAATTGCGTTTTTTTACCATTTCGGTCGAGTTAAAGTTGACCGAAGGTTTAAATTTTGGCACTTATCGTGATTTATATGAAAATATTTCAAAACTGGTAAAAGCTACAACCATGAGTTATTTTCTGTTGTAATCTACATGAAATTGCACACATTTTCATATATAAAACTTTATGTAACGACTAATATAAAACAGTGCAAACATTACGACAAAGTGACGAAAGCATTTCTAAGATGTTCGGCCGAGTTACCGCGAGCGGACGTAAGGAAAAAGTTTTTTTCAAAAATTCACCATAAATCGAAATATTGTGCTAGAGACTTCCAATTTGTTGCAAAATGAAGGTAAATGATTGAGTGTTACTAGAATGTAAGAGTTTTAGCTTACAATTGCGTTTTTTGACCATTTTGGTCGAGTCAAAGTTGACCGAAGGTTGAAATTTTTTGTAGTCGACGTACGGTACGTCCACTCGTCACCCGACAGACAATTTTAGTCGACTTACGATACGTCCAGTCGGCGTTTAAGGGTTAACAGGAGGTGGGAAACATGGACATTTTCCATCCAAAAACACTCAATAAAGGAGATGAATTTGAAACAGAAAGGTAGCTAGCGTTGGTGTAACGCTTGTTGTAACCTTACCTGGTGAGAGAGCTGCAGCAGGAAGATACTGCCTCTGGTTGGCGCTCATCTCAACCTGTAGTGATGCGGCAGTAAAGCCGAGAGTCATCTCTACTTCAGTGGGAGAACCTTGAAGTTGAGGAGTACTCTGAAGACTGACAAGGCCTTACAAAATAAATGCCCTTGCCCTGGGCACAGTACAATAAATACAACCAGAAATTCATTACCACACAATATTAAAGCCATCACCCAACCATTAAAACCCAGGACTGGTGGGTACTCCTGGTACACAGCACCACCAGGCATCCCAAAACTCAGCATCCTTTAACAAGGCGAGGAGATGGAGGAGTGGAAGGTATACCCCTATCCTCCTTCCCCCAGTACCATGCCAGCCACAGCCAATGGGCCTAATGTACTGCAATTATTATAGGGTGTCTCCACATCACACAAGTAATGGTTGGCGAACACTGATTTTGATTTCCAGTAAGTTGATTGGAGAATCATGGAGAGCAATAAGTTTTTCTTAAAAGCCAACAACGAAGTGGCGACTGCTCTAATCTCATGAGTTCTTACTTTAAAACTAGAAGGATCGTCTTCTTGAATCTTCGAGTGTGACTCGGAAATAACGCTCTTTAAAAAGAAGGCCAAGGCGCTCTTAGATAACGTTCGTGAGGGTTTTTTTTTTACTGAGCACCACAGATTCTGAGAGGGACCTCCAATCCCTTTGGTCCTATCCATGTACAGTAGTGCTTAAGAGCTCTAACTGGGCAAAGAGTTCTCTCCTGGTCTGCTGGTCCAAGGGTATCTAACAAGCTCTTGATCGTAAACAAACGAGGCCAAGGGTTGGACAGGGTTTCGTTCTTTGCCAGGAATCCAAGTGTGAAAGAACAGACCGCATCTCCTTGCGAAAAACCAGCTCGCTTACTGAAGGTGTGTAGTTCACTGATCCTCTTTGCTGTAGCTAAAGCAACTAAAAAGAGTCTTTCTGGTTAAATCTCTCAGCAATAAAGCATGAAGGGGCTCAAATGTAGGGCCAGAGAGCCATTTGAGGACGACATCTAGATTCCAGGCAACTGAAGTACACTTCTCTTGCTTGGAAATATCCAGGGACTTAATTAGATTACTGTACTCATGTCTTGATTAGCAGACAACTTTAGACCTCTATGTCTAAACACAGAGTTTAGCACAGATCTATAACCTCTGACTGTAGAGAAGGCCAAGGCTTGAGAGGACCTCGGAAATATTAAAAAATCACCGATCTGTGCTACAGAGGTTTCAGAAGATGATACGCCGTGTCTTCAGCACCAGTCACGAAAGATTGTCTACTTCACCTGATAGACATTAGCGGAAGACTGATGTCTGCATTTGGTGATTGCTTCTGCAGCTTTTCTTGAAAAGCCCTTCGCTCTGACAAGCTCCCTGACAACCTGAAGCCTGTAAGATAGAGCAGATAAGCCTAGATGGATGTGATGGAAGTGAGGCTGCTTTAGAAGACTTCTCTTCTGAGGTAGAAGTCTTTGAAAGTCTATTAAGAGACTGAGAAGGTCCGGGAACCACTTCTTCTGTGGCCAAAACGGAGCTACAAACGTCATGGACACGTTGGTGTGGGTTATGGACTTGTTTAGGACTTCCCTCACCAAGCTGAACTGTGGGGAGGTGTAGACATCTAAGTCTGACCAGTCCTGGAGCATGACATCTGTCGCCCATGCCCAAGGGGCCAGGGCTGGAGAACAGTAGACGGGGAAGCGATGGTTCCTTGACGTTGCAAACAGGTCTACCAACGGTTTTCCACACTGTTTCCACAGGCTGGTGTACATCTGTGGATTCAGTGTCCATTCCATTGGAAGGACCTGTTTGCAGCGACTTAACTCGTCTGCCAGAACGTTCAACTTTCCCTGGATGAAGCGAGTTATTATCCTGGTACGGTTGATCTCTGCCCAGAGAAGAAGATCCTTGGCCACTTCGTAAAGGGAGAAGGAATGAATCCCTTCCTGATTTTTGATGTAGGCCAATGCGGTTGTGTTGTCCGAGTAGACTGTGATTGTCTTGCCATAAGTCTCTGTCGCAAAATGTTGAAAGGCCAAGAGAATTGCCTTCAATTCCCTTATATGTAATTTCTTTTCTTCCGATGACCACTTCCCAGTATTTCCATGTCGTTCAAAAGCAACCCCCAACCCAGATCCGACATGTCTGAGTACAATGTTAGGTCGGGGTTCAGCGGGCGCAATGACTTTCCTATTGAGAACCTCTCCTCTGCAAGCCACCACTGAAGATCCTCCTTGATCTTGGGAGTGATGTGGAACACGAAGGAGTCTGGGAGAGTTTTCCTCTGCCAACTGGCCTTTAGGAAGAATTATAGGACTCTTGTATGTAACGTTCCTAAAGGCATGAACTTCTCGATGGATGAGAGTGCCCAGCAGTCTCATCCACTTGTTGGCTGTGTACGATGGGTGAGATATGAACTTTCTTACTTTCTTCAGGCAGTCTTGAATCCTTTTGTGGGATGGAAAAGCCCGAAAAGTCATTTTGCTACAAGGGCAAGAACACAGGTGAATACTTGTGGAGCTGTAGAGAGGCCGAAGCATAGAACCCTGAACTGAAGGTTCCTGCCCTGGAATACGAACTACAGATACTTCCTTGAGTCCAGATATACTGGGACATGGAAGTACGCATCCTCCATGTCGATCATTACCATCCAATCTCCCTAATGAATGGTTGACAGGACTAAACAGTTCATTTCCATTTTGAACTTCGTGGTCTGCACAAAAAGTTCAATGCACTGACGTCTAGGACTGGTCTCCAACCTCCCAACGCCTTGGGGACGACGAATAGAAGGTTGTAAAACCCCTCTGTGCTTAAGTCTTCGACCAACTCCACAGCTCTTTTCCTGAGTAGTGATGATACTTCTTCCTTCAGGGCCAAAAACCTCTCCGAGCCTTCCGTAGGCTGGTAAGCTGACATAAGTTTTTTCCCTGAACGGGATTGCATAGCCCTCCTGTAGGATTTTTACTACCTAAGGTTTTGCATTCCTGACTTCTCATCTGTCCCAAAACTGGAGAAGCCTGGCTCCTAAGGGGACACAGAGGACCGGAGCCTCACTCACGAGAGGCCGGTTTGGAGGACGGCTTCTTGGTTGGCTGGACTGATCGCAGATTCGAGCGCAGGCAGGGATGAAATTTGGTTCTTTTGCCTCAAAAGAGCTACTGTTGCAACGGGGAAGCAGTTCTTGTGCTGAACGAGACCGAAGTGCCACGGGTTGGTTCCTTGGCAAGCCTTGTTGACTGCAACAAAAGGCCCTGTGTCGACTTCTTCTGTATGTTGGGAGCAATCTGTTCTATTGCAGCTCTTGGGAATAAAGCTGACCAATCTAAAGTTGCAAACATGAGAGCTGATCTTTGAGAGGGAGTAGCACCTTTGGAGGTAAAGGTACACCATAGTTCCCTTTTCTTAAGAACCCCCTAGGTAGCCATCCCTAATGGCCTTATCCATGCACAAGAGTACTCCCAATCAGTCTGCAGCAAAGTCCTCTTGAAGTGTACTACAGTTTTCTAATTTCTTGGCCAATGCCCCGATTGTCCAGTCTAGGAAGCTGAACACTTCAAAGACTTTAAAAACATCTTTCACTAGACGGTCTAATTCTGAAGACATGAACATAATCTTAGCAGAGTTAAGAGCCGACCTCCACCTTGCGTCCACAAGACTGGGGAAGGTTGGCGCCAGGTACTAAAGAGAGCGCTGAGAGCCCGGGAACTAGTGTCGGGCATCCAGGAATAGGCACCGAGAGAACAGGAACTGGCGCCAGACACTAGTAGGATGGCACCAGGTGCTCAGGAAGACATCAATTTGACGATAGATGATAATACTACACATCTATCACAATGCCTTTCCAGTGGCTGTCTAGCACTACACATCCATGAAGACGAATTTCCAGTGGCTGTTTGCTGATACCTGTGAATGTGCTACAGGTTTGTCGGAGGAGGCGACTACCTGTGGGCAAACCCCACTGACCTCCCTTGGGCTTCCAGTATGCCTCCTCCCAGGTTTAGGGGAGTCTGACAGGGACCTTCATCTAGGAGAGTCAGCAGGATGAGCAACCACCTTCTCCACTACACATCCACCAAGACTCCTTTTCAGTGGCTGTCTGTCGATACCTGGGACTGTGCAACAGGTTAGGCAGAGGGGCTGGCAACTACCCGGGGGACTTCCCACCAGCCTCCATTGAACTTTCAGTATGACTCCTCCCAGGCCTAGGGAGTATGACAATGACTTAGGTCTATGAGAACCGGCGGGCTGGATAATCACCTCCTCCGCTGCACAACACTCACTTTGCAAGGTTAATTTTCTGTTAACCCAGACACAAGACTGGTGATGGTATGGGAAGGAAGCTTGGGAGCCAGGCGTGGAAGCAAGTGGCTAAACACATAGGGCTAGTAGAAGGAGAGAAAAAGAGCATGTCAGCTTTGTACATGCCTGGCTGGCTGCTACAGTTACCGCCCCTAGGCGTATTTGGGCGTTTGGCGCTTTGGGGCACCTTGCCTGCACAAAGCATGAGTTGGCGCCAGATGGTAGGAGTCGCCTGTGGACGCTCAGGTGCTTTTGGGAGCCTTTGGCTGCTCAGAGCACGAGGTAGCGCCATCTAGCGCTGGTAGCATGAACTGATGTCAGGCTGAAATGGGCACCAGTGGCTGCTTCTGGGTACTGGAAGTGTGGAACGTTCACGATCTGCACATCAACCTAGCGTGTTATCCTTGCACAGGAGACATGAGAAACTTCCCAGAAAAAAGTTCCAACTTAATAAATGTACTGACGAAGTGAGTACTCTACACAATATACTGACGAAGCAAATACTGGGACCGATTCTCGGCCGATGATAAAGTATTGTTATAACTTGTTACTTGTTGACACTTATCTAGGTCTCCACATTTAAAGTGCTTGCAGGGCCTCCATTACCAAATTAAAAGTTTATTCATCGGATGTATTGCCCTGAACATGCATCATCACACTGCATATTCCACATTCACTGTTTGATATGATATTCCATATCACAGCATTGATAAACAAAAAGTTTAAAGTTCATTTTGAGACTTTAGATCCTCCAACTGCCTGAACTCAAGAGGAAGCTTGCTATATAATCTAGGAGCTGCATAATAAGCACCCTTCTCTCCTTACTACTTTCTGCCCTTGCACTTTCAATTCTCTGCAAGCAAAAATGTGAGGGTTAAGGTAATATTATTTACTGATGGCTAGCAAGTATACCAGGTTCAGTAAACAAACATAAAATGCAAATCTTTAGCCTAAAGGAATGATGGAACATCCATAAATTACTTTCACGGTAATTATATAACGACGGCCTGCGAACAGTCTACACCCTGTGAACCCCAGTGATGTAAAACTTGGACTAAAGGAATGGCGAAGATACAAGAATTACTTTAGGGCAAAACTGCATCGGCTGCTCGCAAGTAGCCTAGGCAAAAATAAGTTTGCCTGGATTAGCCTAAAAGAATGATGAAACATTCAAGAATTACTTTAAGCCAAATAATTGGCAGCTAGCGAGTGCCTATGCCCAGACAACACCATCTGAAAATTAATATTAAGGCAAAATTATACTGAAGGCTTGCAAGTAACCTGCGTAAGACACAAGAATTGCATTTTATGGCAAAACTTACATCAGAGGCATGCATGTAGCCAAGGCAAAAAACGTTTTGCTTATATTAGCCTAAAAGAATGACGAAACATTGAAGAATTACATTTAAAGCAATTAATTGGCGACTTGCAAGTGTCTATGCCCAGAAAACACCATTCGAAAATTAATTTTAAGGCAAAATTATACCGCAGGCTTGCAAGTAATCTAGACCCGATAAACAAAACATAATGCAAAAGATTCAGCCTAAAAGAACGGCGTAACACATATGAGGATTACTTAGGGCCGAGTTATTATCGGCAGCTCGCAAGCCTAGATGTAAACAAAAGACTTTTAGACAAAATTCTGTTGATGAATCAACTTAATAATAACAAAAAACAAGGAAAAAACTCATCCTGAGATGTCATGAAGGTTACTAATACATGTTCCAGTGGATGTATACACCACCGAAATCCAGATATTATATCCGGAAAATAATGAATACAGCTGCCGCCATACTCAGAGTTTACCCGAGCACGGCAGGAACAGATTGAAGTTATCTGCTAAAGTTGTTCCTAATATTCCTGCTAGTGGCAGAACTGGTCACCTACACAGACGTGCAAAGTGTTACCCGCGAAATTTTTAATTCAAGCTGCCAAGTAAAGTAAACTAATAGCAACTATGTAATTACTTGATAAGTTACTTATATAAAAACTAGTAATAGAATCACCTACACCATAAAAATTAACATGACCACTACCCGACACTAAAGAACTGGTGGGCACTCCACTGTTGTACCCTCCATGCTTCCCCAGAACTCGACACCATGAACAAGGCGAAGAGTTAAACACATAGGAAAGGGCAGTTCCCACACTTCCTCACCTATCACTACACCAGCCACAGACATCGGTCCTAGGGTACGGCAGTTTTTATAAATAGTTTCTGCGTCCCTCAGATAGTGCACTGCAAATGCCGACTTGCTTCTCCAATATGTTGCTTGAAGAATGGAGGATAAGGAAAGATTGTGCTTGAAAGCTACTGATGTAGCAACTGCCCTAACATGAGCTTTAACTTTCAAGACTTTCAAGTCATTTTCCTCCACTTGGGAGTGAGATTCGATAATAAGATTCCTCAAAAAGAAGGAAAAGGCATTCTTAGATAAAGGTCTAGAGGAATTTTTGACTGAGCACCAAAAATTACAAAACTGTCCTCTAATTTTCTTGGTTCGGTGCAGGTAGTACCTGAGGGCTCTCCTCAGGCAAAGCACTCTTTCTTCCTCTTCTGTGCCTAAAATATCAGAAAGGCTCTTAATGGTGAAGGAACGAGACTGAGGGTGTGAAGGGTTCTCGTTCTTTGCCGATCCTTCTGTTAATCGCTTGAATTTCACTTACTTTCTTCGCAGTGGCCAGCAGTACTAGAAAAATAGTCTTCTTAGTTAAATCCCTCAGAGAGGAAGAATGCATGGGTTTGAAGAGCTCACTTGATAACCACTTAAGTGCCACATCTAGATTCCAAGTGAAATTCTCCTCCTATCTAGATCTGGTGGTGTTGAATGACTTAATTAGGTCTGAAACATCCTGATTAGCAGAAATGTTGAGGCCTATGTCACAGAAAACAGAGCTGAGCATTGCTCTGTAGTCTTTTATGGTGGAAAGAGACCTTCCTAGAGAAGTCCTCAAGAAAAAGAGAAAATCTGCTACTTGAGGGATAGATGTCTGAGAAGATGAAACTCCATTTCTTCTGCACCAGGTCCTAAAAAACTTCCACTCTGCCTGGCAGAACTTGGTGGAAGAGACACGTCTACATTTGGCAATGGCTTCCGCTGCCGACTGCGAAAAACCTTTCACTCGGACAAGTCTACTGACAGTCAAAAGCCTGTCAGGGCCAGAGTGGACAGGCCTTGATGGAAAATCCTGCAGTTCGGTTGTCTGAGAAGACCTGAAATAGCAGGAAGCCTTGGAAAGTCTATGAGGAGATCCAGAGGGTCTGGGAACCATTCCTTCTGTGGCCAGAAGGGGGACACCAGAGTCATCCTCCTTACATTGCTGTGTGAGCAGAACTTCTTAAGAACTTCCCTTATCATTCCAAAGGGTGGAAAAGCGTAAAGGTTCAGATTCAACCAATCTTGAATCATCGCATCTTATGCACATGCGAGAGGGTCCGGAACAGGGGAGCAGAACGGAGGTATCTCCAAAGGTTGGAGCACATCCGATTGTCTAACGACCATTCTGTTGGAAGGATTTGATTCCGGTGGCTTAGTTTTGTCTGCCAGGACATTGCATTTGCCTTGGATAAACCTTGTGACTAATTGGGTTTGGTCCTGGTTTGCCCAGCACAACAGAACTCTTGCTATCTCATACAGGGAGAATGAGTGCGTTCCCCCTTAATGTGTTATGAAGGCCAAGGTTGTGGTGTTGTCTGCATGCACTGCAATTGTCTTGTTGCAGACTTCTGTTGCAAAATAACTGAGACCCAGGTGAACCGCTTTTAATTCTCGTAGGTTGATGTGGAGCTGTTTCTCCTTTGGGGACCAAATTCCCAAGATTTCTCGATTCCCAAGGAGAGCTCCCCAACCCAGATCCGACACGGAGAACAAGTGTAGGTCGGGGTTCACTGGGAGAAGAGATTTCCCCTCCAACAATCTTTCTTCTGACTTCGACCACCGCAAGTCCTCCATTATTTTTGCTGTGACAGGAAAGGAATGAAGATCTTGATGTACCTTCCGATCCCAGCAGGCTCTCAGGTATAACTGTAGTGCCTCATGTGCAGTCTCCCCAGCCTTACAAACTGTTCCAATGAAGCTAGTGTGCCTAAAAGACTCATCCACTGAGTTGCTATACATGAATGAAGGGTGAGAAACAAGTCCACCCTCCTTAAACAGTCCTCCACTCTCTTGGGGGACGGCGAAGCCTGAAAACTCCGACAGTCTATCAAACCCCCAAATAGAGAATTCTGAGTGAGAATTAGTTGAGATTTCTAGAGGTTCAATAAAAGTTCTAATTCTTGAGTCATGTGAATCGTCTTCTGTAAGTCCTCCATGCATTGATCCTTTGTGGGAGAACAAAGTAGCTAGTCATCTCAATAAAGTAGGATCTTTACCCCTGCTAGATGTAGCCAACCTGCTAGGGGAGCGAGTACTCTCATGAAAACTTGTGGGGCAGTCGAGAGGCCGAAACAAAGAGCTCAGAATTGATAAACTTGGTTCCTGAAGACAAACCTGAGGTATTTCCTTGAATCCTCGTGAATAGGAATATGAAAATATGCGTCCTGCATGCCTAGGGAGATCATCCAATGCCCTTGACAGATGGAAGCAAGAACCAATTGTGTTGTTTCCATTTTGAATTTTGTCTTCTCTATGAAAGCATTCAAAGCACTCACATCTAGCACCGGCTCCATCCCCCTGAAGACTTGGGCACTATGAAGAGTCGATTGTAAAACCTCATTGACTCAGAGTTCCTGACTAATTCTATGACCTTGCTGATAAGAGAGGAAACCTCCTCTGAGAGGGCCGAATGCCTCTCCGATCCTTTGGAGTAAGCCATCAAGGCAACAGAAGTGTTGGACAAGGAAGGCCTCTCCCTGAAGGGGATAGAATAACTCTCCTTGAGTACTCTGACTACCCACTGGTCCGCCCCTCTCGAACTCCATCGCTCCCAGAAGAGAAGGAGCCTCGCACCCACAGGGGCATGGAGGACTGAGGTCTCACTTGTGGGTTGAAGGTTTAGTTGATGACTTCTTGATGGCTCAGGGTGTGAACCTAACTGATCCTCTGGGCCTAGATTGAGATCTCTGTCTGCCCCCCCGAAAGGGCCTAGACAGCAGAGGAGAGGAAGTCCTGGTGGGTATTGCAGACCAATCCCTCTGTAGCTACATCGACTGTGTCAGAAGATCCTGGGTGGACTTCTTATGAAGGCTAGTTGTCTGTGGGAAAAGATGATGTTTGTCCAGCGAAGAAAATAAAAGCGCTGACTTTAGATGTAAAGGAAACACAAAGTTTCCTCTTCTTGAGCACGCCCATTGTGTATAACGAAGCAAACTGTCCCTGACTGTTTTGTCAGTGCAAGAGAGAAAACCCAGAAGTTCCGATGAGTAATCAGGTGGAAGCAATGGCTCTTGAACTTTCTTGGCGAGGGCACCTGAACACCAGTCCATAAACTTAAAACTTCAAAGTCTTAAAAAGACTTTTCAGGAGGTGGGCCATTTCTTGTGCCGAAAAGAAGACCTTCACTGATTGTAGTGCAGATCTACAGCCTGCATCAATGAGACCAGAGAAGTCCCCCTTGGAGGAGGCAGCTACTCCCAGGGAAGGAGCTTCTCCAGTAGCATAAGACATATAGCGAGACCTAGAAAGACGAGGAGGGACATTAAAGCAAGCCTTCCCCTGTTCCCTCTTCTTGGAAAACCAGTTCTCCACTTCACTAAAGGCCTTCTTGGATGAGGACGAGAAAACCAACCTGGGTAGTCCAGCAGTGTCCGAAGGCTGACTACTCACCATGAAAGACGAAGCTGGGGACGAAGGAGTTGCAGGCGAGAAGAATTCTGAGAAATTCTGAAGTAAAAACTTCAGAAGTGACGCGTAAGGAGTCGTTGGAGAATCTTGATCGAAATCCTCTTCTTCAGACGAAACCAGAGACAAGGGAGCATCGATGGAGGTGTTTTAGCAGTGGATGGTCCATGAAGAAGTTGCAGAATGTTATCCAATGTGCGCTGAAACGGAGCTAAAGCTGGATCCAAACTTGACAGATTGACAATTCGTTGCTGAACTGGACGAAGCTGGCACTTGTAGCTTAGAAGCCGACATCAAAACCCCTGAGGCACTGGTGGCAGGCGGAGGAGATGATGCCCTATGACGAGTTGGGGCTCTAAAGCGAGTGGAAGCATCAGGGAAATCAGGCACTATAGGGCGTTCGGGCGCTTCAGGCAGTTCGGGTGCTTCAGGCAGCTCAGCCGCTTCAGGAAGCTTGAGTGCTGCAGAAAGCTTAGCTGATTCAGGGCGATTAGTTGAAGGCAGGAGTTCAGGTAATATACGGCGCTTGGCCACTACTGGACGCTTAGACGAAGAACTTCATTGTACACTAGAAGCGGGGCGTTTGAAATCAGAAAGAAGACTCTTCTTAGACGAAAAGCAGTGACTAAAAGCTTGTTCCTGGCGTTCAGGAGAGGAGAAATGTTAAGGGGTATCCCACACACTGCAAGAGGTTTGAGGACTAAGAGGAGGCTCCCTCAACCTTTTGCTGGGAAGTCGAGGGGCTAGATCTTTGGAAGAAGAACGCCTCTTCAAGGTACATGACTCGTCGGGAAAACGCCATTGGCAGCTACGGTACAGCAAAGAATCTCCCGAACTAGACGAGAGCTGATGCGCGTCCGAGACAACTTTCCAGCGGTTGTCTCTAGACGCAACCTGGGATGCAACAGACCCCACTGACCTCCCTTGGGCTAATGGTATGCCTCCTCCCTGGTTCAGGGGAGTATGGCAGTGACCGATGCCTAGGAGAATCAGCGGGACAAACAGCCACCTCCTCCACTAACACTTCACTTTCACTTTTCTTATCAAACTTACCCATAAGGACATGCATCGATGCCCCTAATTGGGCCACTATACCTATCACCATATTAACTCTCTGTTCAAATTTATTTTCCATGCTGGTGAAGCAATCAGGCTTGGAAGTGTGAAAATTAGAAGCAGAAGTAGGTGGTCTAAGAGTATTTACTGATACAGGGGAAACAGGAATGATAGGAGATACAGCAGGAATAACCACATCATTAGATTTAGGAGTTGTCTAATTTCTCGCCGGCTTTAGCGGCTGCCTTCCTCTTGTGATCTCTCTCTAATTTATTCAAATGAGAAGTCAAGGTCTTCCATTTACATCTGTCCCAATCCCTGCATTCGTCGCATGTCAAATCAATGGTACAAACTTGCCCTCTGCAATTTGCGCACAGGGTATGAGAGTCATAGGTAATTTTCATCAACCGGGTATTGCAGCCTTTGCTGCAATACCAGAAACTGGAAGAGCTAGTATCTGACATACTAACTAGCTAAAAGTCATAATCAGTAACAAAAATCCAATCAAGAAAAAACAATGCCGAAAGGCTACCATACAAAGAATACTTCACAGGATGGGAAGAAAAAACAATTGTCAGTACCAAGCTGCTTAGTCAATACGATGTGTGGACGATACCAGCGGCAGAAACAAATTGGTCTGCTGGCTTAGTTGTTCCTCTCTCTTAACCCAAAAGTGGGAGGGGTCTTGTTACCTACACAAAACAAAAACAAAAAAATCGCTACCGAAAATTTCAAAATTTAAGCTGCCATTCGAGTAGAAACTCTTAGCTAAGTAATTACTGGGTAAGTTACTTATATAAAACTTTGATTTGAGACTGGCAATGGTGTTACGATTGGGAGCTCGGGAACCTGGAACAGGAGTACATGGAATAAAAGTAGCGGGGCTAAGAATAGAAGACGATACAGGAATCTTGGGAGAAAAGACAGAAATACCTTCTACAAGATCTGCTACTTCTACAGGATCTCAGTTGGCTTTATTTCCAGCCCTAATAGCTGCCTTTCTCTTCCTGTCTTTATCCACTTTGTCTTGATGAGACCAAAAAACTTTCCACGGTTTATCGTTCCAATCTCTATATTCTAAAAAAGTAGTTTTCCCATCACAAATTTGCCCTCTACACTTTACACACTTTGTGAGAGTCATAGCAAGACTTCGCTAACCTAGTCTTGCATCCTTCAGTGCAAAGCATAATACTCAAAGAGCTAGAGTCAGACATTCCTAAGTTTAACTAAGTCAGTCAAGGATAACTCATCTCCGATCGCTAGTATGAAAACAGAGTACTTCACCAAGACTCCGGGAAACTATCCAAAAAACGATGAAGTAGGCTGCCAAAACACCACTGATGTTACTCAGGAGCTGGTGGAAAATGAATTGAAGCTTTCTGCCTAGTTGTTCCTCACAGTCCCCGATAGTGGGCGGGGCATGTGCCTACACCGTAACAAATGCTAGTGCTACTGCAAATTTTGAATTTTTAGGCAGCTGTAGGGAGGAAGCTCATAGTTATGTAATTGCTTGGTAAGTCACCTACATAAAATGCCACTTTTGCTGTATCTCAACTCTCCATTAGTTTAAAAGTTGGCCTACTCCATTTCACCAGTTTTACAAGAAACGGTGTTATTGTAAATATTTATCGGAAATACAATGTTAAATGATTACTACCAACACTCACTTTAATGAGTTTAATAAAATAAATGGTTGAATGATGGCCATGTTGGCATTTTTTTCCATAGGGAGTATAGGGGACAGGTGAACAGTAAGTCGTATATTTACCATTAGACGTGAAGGTTTGCATTGTTTTCTAAGCCAATTATTATTGCTTTAAAGGTGTTCCATTTCAAGTTCTTGGACACTGAGAGGTGACTGGTACTTGCTGTATATTTGCTATTCACAAGCACTTATGGGAGTTTTTTTATTAATGTAATAATTACCCACATTGTTAACCCATTAATCAATTAAAATTTCATAATTTCTTATGGTAAATTACCCAGATTTCAGCCATCTTTTACAAAAGTTCCTTCAGTTCATCAATGGCTACCTCATGTGTAAGAAGTGTTAGGCTAACAGATATCTTAAGTGATATAACACGAATTATTACACATGTCAAACATCTCTTTACCCATCTGAATGTAAGATAAATTCTTCCACTGATAAAATTCTCCTCCACAAAAGCAACCTTAACTAAAAAAATAGTCAATTACTGGAACTGGAAATGAGTCAAAAGAAAATGTGTGCCTTCTAGCAGTGTATATCACAACCTGAATGTAAGACTGTGCTACATGCATATTCCCTACATTGGCAGGGGATGCTGCTTTTGCAGTCATGACCCAATGTGTAAGATTGGGTTGAAACATAAACTATAGTTCTGTACAGTATTTCACTTTTATGATTTATGGTGCTCTAGGGCAGGTTAGGGTGGTAGGTCAAAAGGGGGAGTATTGCATATATGACTATGATTTTTATAGCGCTCCAAGTCAGATGAGGTTGGGGGAGGGGGTTCCAGGCCAAATAAGCTCTTGACCACCTAAGTTAGATTAGGTTATGGAAGCATGGGTTAGGTTAAGATGCACGACAGAATTTTACCTAGCTCTCATGGCACCCTAGGTTAGGTTAGGCTAAGTGGAGAATGGTTCCAAGAAGGGCAAAGGCCCACGACCAAGAATTACCTGGTAATCTACGTTAAATTACTTAAGTTGTGATATATGTATTTCCTATCTTTCTAATGAGTGAATGCTACTTATTTTTGGTTTGCAGCCGCCAACCCAAGTTTTCAGTATGTTTTACTTTAAGCTATTACTCAAGTTTGGAGTTTTTATCATGTGATCTTAAATTTCCTTAACAAGGTTAGTATGAAACTCATGCTCATAAATTTAGGTACCA
This sequence comes from Macrobrachium rosenbergii, assembly GCF_040412425.1. Lineage (NCBI taxonomy): Eukaryota > Metazoa > Arthropoda > Malacostraca > Decapoda > Palaemonidae > Macrobrachium > Macrobrachium rosenbergii. The sequence continues at coordinate 57,086,399 of NC_089743.1, forward strand.
AAATTTGTTCTGATGAATGTTGTTACCTACTTTGACTTTTTTTCTAGGTTCTTTGTTCAAGTTAACACTTTCATGTGAGAGGAACTCCTGATCAGATTTCGCTTGCCTAAGCCTACTGTGGGTAAGCACGGATTACATATCAGGAACGTCTTCTCTTGGAACTGTGGGTCTGTGATAAAATGCTGAAACATGATGGGTTGCTTTTTTAAAAGTTTCAGAAAAACTTGGCTTCAGTTTGCAGTCATGGAACGTTAGGTTCAATTTTTTTCTTCTTCTGGGGTTTATTTTGACTGGATTGCTAAATTCTATGCCAAATTTGGTGCTCCTCACACAGATGCTCTTGTATTCCTTCAGGAACGAATTTTATCTAATTTTCTGCAATATCCAAAGCGCAATTCTTCCTTTAATTATAGGAACAGCGGCACTTATGGTACTGTAGTGCTACAAATGAAACTTACAAAGATGAAGAAAAGATGGTGATGTAATTTCTCAGTTAGCTAATTCAATGGTACCTTTTTGGAACTTTCTCACCTTCCACTAGAGAAGTTAATTTTGTTCATGAATCACTGATTAACCCTCTACAGTCTGACACCCATAGTTCTTTAACATCTGGGAAGACCCTCATCACTGAAGATATCAATCCTACTGATAGGCCTAGTTCCAATTCAGGTTAAGTTTATATGGAAAGTTTTCAAATCATTATCATGTAATAGGGTATGGACTTAGTGACTAGGTTAGGTTAGGTAACAACTTTACTAATTAATAGTAATAATTTGCAAGGTTCTAGGTTAGGTTAGGTGGAGGGTTCAAGGTGGTGAAGACCCCTAAACAGGAAAGGACTCAGTTTCTTGTTTTGGTTAGGTTATATCACTTGCTTTACTTACTTTATTCACTAATAAAACGAATGTCCGAAAGGTTCAACGTGCACATTAAGTCTACAGGTTATACGAATATGAAGTTGATACCTGTTTAATCTAGGCTACCGTTTGATTAAGCTGGGCTTGCCTAGTCCGAGATGTTAAGTATGCAATCATTCCTATTCCTAATGTAAGACGAGTAAATGATGTTCATGCTTAGCATAAGCTCAGCATTACGCAGTCATGCTTACCTCTGGGTTATCTGGCCCGAAATCTTTAGGTGGTTTGTGCCAGTGGGTCAAATTTTTGCTACTATTTAGAGCATCCAATACATTTTTTATGTCTGTTGGATCTTCTGATGCCATATCTGGGTGAACCTAAAATTCTTCGCGAAGTTCAGGATGGCTGCATTTAATTCGTCAATACACCTGCACTTGCTGCCTGGCGACTTGAAATGTAAACATTTGTGGGTTTCTTTCTTCTTCTTTGGAAGAGCTATTTGACAGGAGTCAAAGGACACGAGCGTGGAAAGAGTTAATGGTAATTACTAATTGTATTTCTTTCTCAACACGACAAAATTCTGATACTATGGGACACTAATATTCGACTCAAGTATTTTCTATAATATACTAATCACTGCTGTGTATTTTTTTTTTTAGAGGATTTTGGGATACTTCTGAGATGAAAGTCTATATGAATGAGTGTGGACTTCAACCAGAGACCTATATCTGGTCTCTGGTAGGAGTATGTGTGAAAAATATTCTGATAATAGTGAATCAACAAGGTACACGAAAACGCGTGCACTACGGATGGGTTAGTTGCAGTTGTGATTTTGCGACTTTTAGTTGTGATTTTGTGTTTTCCTTTGCTATTTGACCCATTGGCACTCTCTCTTGTGAGGTGAGTGACCACTGCTGTATGATCTTTTGTAAATGTTCTTTTGGTAGCCTCCCGTAGTTATTTTCTACCTTTTTGTGGCTTTTATTACAGTGGGTACAGTTGTCTATGGACTACCTCTAAATGATTTATGATCCATTGGCATTACTGGTGAAGTCTTCGAGTTTTGAAAGACTACTTGCATGACAGAAAATACCGTGTACAAAGTGGAAACTCATATTCATCTTATGAAACATCTCCCATGGGAGTTAGTACCGATCAGTGCTTCTTTACGTGGTGCACTATAGGTAGTACTAAAGGGTTTTTGTAGCATCCCTTCGGCCTCTAGCTGAACCCAGTTTTTAACTGTTTACTTTACCTCTGTTCCTGTTTGCTTCTTTCATTCTTGCTGTCCAGCCTTTCTAACGATTACATTTTAGTGCAACTGTGGATGTTTTCGCCCAGTTCCACCTTTATATCCTTGGACTTCAACTCTTTTCTTTTCTGGATCTTTTCATTTTGCTGTCCAACCACAACAACTCCCTCTTTTCATTTTCTTAAGCTCTGAATGGCCGAAAATGCCTTGGTGCTTGGCTTTACACCCTAAATTTCGTAGATCAGTCAATCTTTTGAAACATTAGAAAGAGTATCCCCAATGATGTTTGTTATGCTTAGTCTTATTTCATACATGCGCGATTGGATTGTAAAATTTCCTACGGAGACATGACGTAAAGATCAAGCTACTTGTAGATGACACCCTATCATACTTCTCCATAAAGTTGTTACAAATTTTAAGGAAAGTGGCTGAGACACGGGAGAAAGGGAAGCAGGCTCCCACAAGATGATCGATTTGTAAAAGTTTAGTCACTAATGACGGCAGGACTCTGCCTACAAAACACACGTCAGATGCAAATACTAGTTTTTCGACCATCTATATGTTCGTATGTACTGTCTTGCTAGCATAGATATGTTGAATTTCTACCACTTTGTATCAGTCCTATGAAGACAGATTAGCAATAAAGCCAGCACCGGTCAGGATTTGCAATTGATTTCCATTTCTTCCCTGTTGTCTTTGATATGTAAAAATTACGTATCAAATGTGATTGTAATAATTAAACGGACTAGCCTGAAAAAATACACACACACACACACACACACACACACACACACACACACACACATATATATATATATATATATATATATATATATATATATATATATATATATATATATATATATATATATATATATATATTGTCACGATGCGTACCAAGTACCTGGTTATTACACAACTAATCTCAAAATTCAAAAATTTGCCTCACTTCAGCCAGATACCTGAACTCTCATAACAATAGGAATTACGACTGAGTACTCTAAAGGTAACAGTGATCCCTTAAAAAACTTATTACTCACTTGAAAAAATCAAACTAAGTTTATCAGAATATGTGTGAGGTATCAACAATTAAACAAGAAATATTCTAGAGTAATAGGGCATCACTCCATCAAATAACTTTAACTGTTTCCCTGGTCTTAACTCACTTTAGCAAAACTAAAAGAACAAAATATGTTTATCACTTTGCCTTATGCACACACGATTAATCCCATTCACTGGTGATCAATAAATGAAACACTGTTTTTCTAAAAAATATTAAATACAAGAATTTATTTTTAAATTCAAAATTTTTAATTAGAATTAACAATCTGAAAAATTTACTATTACTTGAAAACAACACAAAACTTAATTAATTCTTGAATCAAATTATGAAACAAAACTAATTCACAAAACTTTATTTATCAGGAATTTAAATTAATCAAGAAAAATTTAAACTATCAAGAATTATCATACTCAAGATTTGAACAGAAAATCTTAATAAATGAAAAATTAAATCAAGTATGCAATGTTAAGTTACCAAGAAATATTTAAAATGCTATGTAAATAAATGTTACATCACAAATATAAAAAAAATGTGAATATATGAAGAGATTGCAAACAGAAAAACACACAAGAATACACATTAGATTTATCAATAATAATTTTACTAAGGCAAAATTTCCCTAACTTATTATACCATGATATTAATAAGTAAAATTCACGTTACCTTACAGAAGCTTGTGAAAACCTCTGTAAAATCCCTTTGCAGCTGCGCTGATTTCACTAAACACACTTTTTTTTTACCAGGCACCACTACAAATTAAATAATTTTACTAAATTCAGATCTCAAAAGTTAATAGTAATATCAGTGACCACAAATATACTATGTTAAAAGTAATCTCTTTTTAAGAACGAGAGAGAGGGAACCAAACTGATCGGTCTCAAGAATAAGAATCAAGAGATTTTTGGGATTCCAGTAAAAATTCAACAATCACATTAATTAAGGCATTTTGGTTACAAGATACCAAAAGAGAAATTTCTAGAAGGAAGGTGACGTCATCCCAGCAAAACATTTTGAACGCAGTTGGAACACGTTACTTTCTCTGAAAGGGGCGTACTGATCAGAGCCATGTATGTAACATTGTGAAATCACTCGTACTCTTTTCGTACAGGAGGAATCTTTTACAGAAATCTTTACTCGATCGAAACAGACTGCAATCAGCTAATTATAATTGACGTGTTTTATAAACAAGACGAAAAACTGAGTTGATTTCCTGAACGAATCAGCAATTGTTTATTCGAACCTGTCATCGCGTAACTCAAAACAAAGCGCTCTCTCTTATCTCAACTGATGACAATTGAAATGAGACAAGTTCTCACTAGGACACACATGTTCCTTATACTACGCTTTTATCAAGAAAGATATTATTCATTCTAAATTAAGTTAGTAAGTTATTTAAATCATTAGTTTTTTGAGATCTGTTATGATATTTCAATAATTATTATTATTACACATAATACATGATGAATAAGAGTAAATATATCAAAATATCGCATGATATACATATTACAAGGCAACATCATGAAAAAATATATATATATACATACACGCAGACACACACACACACACACACACACACACACACACACACACACACACACACACACACATATATATATATATATATATATATATATATATATATATATATATATATATATATATATATGATTAAAAGGCCTTTTAAAACCAGCTTAGCCCCAAAAAACGTATATGCAAAGATGCCAAATGACAGCAATTTTACTCTTCGAACGATTATGCTCAAATAATTTTTTATCAACTTGTTTTTATTAAATTTACATTAATAAGCAAACTGGCGATAATTTTGGACAGTAAATAATAAACAGATTGTCGAATATGATGTGTTCGTCACTTTTCTGGAGTGTTCAGCATGAAGGAGTTTTTCTATTTTATTATTAGAAATAAATCTTCTGTTGTTTATCGTGTGTCTGTATTTTACTTTGTTCATTTAATGATACCCTTCTCGACGGAATCTTTTTCACGAAAAAGCTTAGGTATTACTGGCTCACATTGGCATGATCTATTCTACTGGTATCATTGCGGAGAGAATATCCTGTTTTTAATATAATGGATATAATTTGTACAGGCCTCTGTAAATTTGAATGACCAAAAGTCTCTTTTTTATCTCGAATTATTATTTTTGTCAATATGCACATCTTTATTGTCTACATTTACGTTAATAGTTATCAAGTAACACGAAAAGTCACAGTCATCATTTAGGCTACTTGTAAATTTTTTACCAGTTCACCTTTACAGTCTCTTCTGGACAAGTCTAGTGTATTACTACAATTCTTGACGTTGGTTTATTTATGTGGTTAAGATGCCCGTAACGAAATCTTTTATTCCTCTAGTTCCGCTGTCATCGAGCATCTTACTTGAAGAATTTGATAGTCATCTGTTTCGTTGGCAGATGATGTTCCTTTGTATTCAGTGGTCTGCACACCACTACCATGCTTATTTTCTTTGTCTTGTTAGACATCTGTAAGTCATTTTACCCGGATGGTCCATATTTATATTCGCTTATTTTACTTTTAATTTTCTGGTTGTTCTGGGGTAATCACTCCTACTACCCCGCCAGTTTTTCTAACCCTTCGTTTAGGATAAAATTCATGTGCAATCGATCCTGTCAATTATATATGATCTTATGATCTCTCTTTCAAGTTGTTGCTCAGCCATGATTCTGTTAATATTAATAAATCGACCTGATATAATATTTACTTTCTCTCCATGGTCAGTTGCATGTGTTTATTCGTACTTCTTTGTATTTCTATTACGATCTATTCGGTTATGTGTAAACCTTGGCTAAGCATACATTTTATATCATTAGGTGAAGTCTTTTAACCAGTGGCCTTTCCTTCACTGTAGGGATTCAGTTTGTTTTGGACATTTGTGCTGCCAATGCCCAAATTTCTGATGTTTAAAGCATTGTGTTAGATATTATTCGTCATAAACACTGCAACGCTCACCGAGTGGGTTATAGCTTGCCATCGCGTATTCTTGTGTTCCTCATCTGTTGTGAATATTTTAGGTTGTGTTTCTCAGACCTCTGGTACTAGATTTTAGCTTTGAAAACGATGAATAATTTTCTTCTTTTGCCATACGTTTTAGCGTCGGGTTATTATCTTTTAATATTCGGCGATATTCTCCTCTTCGTCAGCTTGGACATTTGCTATCAAGATCTTCAGGGTCTGTTTTTCTCTTTAACAGCTGCAGGGTTTGTTACTTCACTTTATTCTGACCGTGTTTTTAGTAGCTTGTGTCATTTTTTGAGGTTAGAAAACTTCACGAGTAAGCGTCTGCAATTTGCTTCTTTTTACACTACTAGAACTTCATGAATAGCAAATATGTTTATATTCTTTCTGTTTAGGAGCTTTCGTTGAAGGATCAGTTGTTCTTTTTTCAGTGGTTCTCAACCAGGGGGAATTCCCCCCAGGGGGGAATTTCAGACTGGGGCGGGGGGAATTGTGACCAAGGATTTTTAGTATTATATCCACACTATTTGGAGTGCATCTTTTGAGGCAGACAATTTTGGAGGGGTTGGGGGAGATGACATTCTGACACATGGTGAAAGGGTGCACGAGCAAAAAAGGCTGAGAACCACTATTAACTAAAGTAGGCTTTTTAACTTTATTTTCTCTGCATAGCTCTTTTTGCGGATCTGGAACCATATTTCCCATTTGTTCACCCATGGTAATTCTTTCCATTCATCACTGTGGACTTCTCTATCATCGCGCTGATTTTATTCATCGCTCTTGAGAAAGAAACCGCTGCTTCATCATCTTCTTTTGCGGCCATTAGATCCATTATACCTTACCTTCTTGCACCTACAGTGATCTTTTATTTTACATGTTTATATTATTTTTTAGTCTTAAATATTATTGTTGCTGTTCAGTCACAGCGTCGTGGTACCAGTGGTTACATATTTCTCAGTCAGTCCGAGTCCAGAGATTGCTAATTTATATCTGGAGTACTTTGAACCTGCGATACTAAAGCCAGTACACCCATAGTCATGATTTAGTTGAAATATGTAGATGATATTTTAACCTTCATGAAGCCCATTTTGTGCGATTCGAATTGATTTTAATCCAAATTAGATAACTTAGTACCAAGCAGCAAATCGAAATAGAATACAAAAGGACAATATTATTTTTATTTTTTAAATGTATTAGTCATGAGAGACACTGGAATATATAGATTTACTGCCTACACAAAATTCTTTTTTCATTATCCTATATTTACATTTTCAGTTACCATATTTCAGTTCCATTTATCGTAACGAGCGCTTAGAATTTGCTCTTCAGAATATTCAGACAAAGAATTTCATTTGACTCGTAAACAACTTTGATCTTGAAAATACTCCCAACACGTGACTGAGATAGCGATAAATCCAACCAAATTTTCTATCGTGCCAACGAAATAAGCTTATACTATAAGACAGACAGTCAAAGATGAAATCAATATCACGTACCTTTTGTTTTTAGCCATCCGAACACAATTGATATAGCCGTGGTTAACGTTGGACAAAAACAGAATTACAAAGACACTGATGTATATAAAATCCTATGTCTCGACTGTCATCAATCGTACACAAGTGTCATCGGTAAACCTCTTTCTCAGAGAGTAATTCGATGTAAACGTTCGCTCAGATATGGACACCAAAATATGGCTATCTTTAATCACATAAATGACCTGAATCATTTTGTCGACGGAAATCTGTCATTTATTGTTTTCAAGACCAGCTGCCGGGTCAAAGATCAAATGATAGACTCGAACATACGAAGACAATGAATATCTCCCAAGGACCTTAGAATTCCGATGCTATCGACATTTTCCACAGCGGTTTCCTAATCTTGACCCTCTGGCCTGTCTTCAGGTAGATCCTTCAAGTTTATTAACCTGCATCTGTTGTGAGATTCAAGACGACAGGTCTGGGTATGACTGATTTATTTTGTTGTTTTAGATTTAGCTGGCCTTGTGCCAGCACGGGCTCTTGCTCCTAGAGCAGCCCGTAATGATTTATTTTGTTGTTTTAGATTTAGCTGGCCTTGTGCCAGCACGGGCTCTTGCTCCTAGAGCAGCCCGTAATGATTTATTTTTCGGAAGCCAGGTAGACATCGAGGAATGCGGACGGAAAGGTGGTCACCGACCTGCGGATCCCATGTCACGCATTTGGGCAAGAATCTGTGTTTGTTAGATGACATATAAATGAGAATAATTCGTGTTATAATAAACGTACAAAAGTGGTTAAATACATTGGCAGAAAGGCCGGACAATAATACGTATGGAGAGATATATAAAAATATGAAATAATAACGGGTAATATACATGACGCGATTAATGCAGATATAAAGAGGCGCTTGACGCCTTTACACTGTAGGTACATAATTCCTTTGTAGATTTTATTCCACTACCTGTCCAAAGAAGGAAACAACAGTTTCTAAAAAAGGAAAACAGTTATTCTTTACTACATTTCTGTACGTTTGTGAGCATCTTTATTAACACACGCACACACACATATTAATATACATGTATGTATGTATGTATGCATATATAAATAAATAAATGAATATATATAAATATATATATATATATATATATATATATATATATATATGTGTATGTGTGTGTGTGTGTGTGTGTGTGTGTGTATGTATGTATGTATGTATGTATGTATGTATGTATGTATGTATGTATGTATGTATGTATGTATGTATATAGGGATGGAAGAACAAGGTGGGCACATCATTATGTGACAGAGGTGACTGCAAGTGCTTCAAATATTATAATAAGCAGACAGATTATTTTTATTTCTTCAGAGTAAAATTAATCATAGGGTTTTTGCAGGACATTCAGGGCCTTATACAGTATGAATGTTAGCATCTTGCTTGAATATTATTCCAGGAATCATTTTGATGAAAGTTAAACAAAACCCAATAATTGGCGTTTGTTCTCGGAATAAGTTGACATCAAGTGCAAAACTGGAAAACACCTCATGATGATTTCTAAGTACCTGTAGAATTCCGGCATGTGTGTCTAATTTCAATACACATAAAAATGTATTGAGAAAATTAGCATTAGGTTGGGCTAATTAAGTTCTCATTCAACTAAAAAAGGTGCAGTTTAGGTTGGTTATGTTTTGCAGTGAACGATAATTTTATTACCGAATTTACTTTTAATCGCGAATGGTACAGCGCAATGATATGTAATAAGTTTTACTGATAAATTCATGTTTTGATTCATGACCACCGTCTGCGTCTCTGCATTGGGGTTAGTAGCGGTAATGGGTCGAGGGGAAAGTTAAGAGTCAAGTGTGTGCAGTCTCCAATATCTAATCACCGTCGGGGGTAATGCCGTCAGTGCTCCACACACTGTGCACTGTGAGCATCACTTAAAGTTCTTTGAAGCGTCCTTTCGGGCCCCTGGCTGCAACCGCTTTCATTCCTTTCGCTATACCTCCGTTCTTATTCTCTTTCTTCCGTCTTACTTTCCACCCTCAACTAACAATTGTTTCAACATTATTTTCAGCGACGACTGACCTCATAGGTCCCAGCGCTTGCCCTTACGCCAGATTTTATATTCAGATTCCAATTCCAATATGTTATGATTGCTTCTACGTAACTACCACCCTAATTTAATGATTCTGAAGGAGGATATGAAGTGATGGTTCATGAATGCAAGCTTTGTGTAAGATTTTCAGTGATAGAACATTTTTGGAAAGCAAAGTTTGATGGTTACTTTTAATTTTTCAAATGATGTTGAATATTTTTTCCATTAATGCACTGGGAATTTTAATAGAAAATAGACAACTTTGCTCGAAAAGTGCCATTTTTATGCTTGTCTTACCAGAGCATTTTGGATATGTTCATTAATAGTCATGAGGTATATGGACATAGAAGTGGTAATGAAAAATATGAATGAAGCAGCTTCAAACATTGTGTACTTGTACCAAATTTTCATGTAGTCATTGGCATAACCGAAAAGAGAACTCAGTTGGGGTTGATGGTAAGCGTGAAGTATTTATGCATTAAACCGTATACTGTAATGCGTTACTTGGGAAAAGCATAAATCATCCAGCGAAAATTAAAACTGGGATAGAAAGGAGGGTGCAAATTAACACGAAATGCCATTGGTATATATATATATATATATGTATATATACCGTATATATATGTATTTATGTATGTATACGTGTATTACTGAACGGGGAGGGTGAGTTAACTACGACAATCTTGAATATGAAGAGTATTGCTCAAATATATATGGTTCCAAATTGCATTTTATTATTACACACACATGTAAATATATATATATATATATATATATATATATATATATATATATATATATATATATATATATATATAGATATATATATATATATATATATATTGAAAGAAGGTGTCCTACTAGTTTCCAGCAAGTATCTATGGAGTAAAACTGTTAGCCCCTCACTCTGCCCCAACGTCGTTTAATTTCGCTAATCGATCGACCATCGTTATAGCGAATGTGTATTTACAGTATGTACTGTATACACATACATACATACATACACATATATATAAATATATATATATATATATATATATATATATATATATAAATTTATATATAGGGTGAATTCGCTTTCTAGAAATTATGTCTTGGTCAATCTTCAGCATGTATGAGAGACAGCGCTAGTTACGCTCACCCATTGAAGCAAAAGAATGGAGAGAGGGGGTGGGGGTTTACTTTGGTCTCTTGGTTGGTGATGTCATGACTAATGGTATAAGAGTTTCCGGCTATCGTGTTTTATTTGGTCTCTTTCGCACATTAATTTATCTGTTACTAAAATTGATTTGATCCATACGAAAGAAAGAGAAACTGCATGAGCACCCAAATTCCTTTTTCAGTCTTTCCTGACGGCGCACCATCAGAAACTTATAAGAGTTTCTTAAGCAAAACAAATTTCTTATTAAAGAAAATGAATTTCTCTTATTCTAATGTAATGCCTGTCTTTGCGTGGGATCAAGTGCATTATCAGACTTGTACGAAAATTAACGTTTACAAAAGAAAAATTTTAATAATAAATCGCGTGGTTGTGAGGCTGAGTGAGGCAGAGATTTCAATGACAGTTGCGTAATATTATCTGAATAAATTCAATTGATAATTGAAATTTAATCTAAGGTCGAATGAGTGTTTTTATAATAGATGGCAACATGTAAGTGTAGAATGCTGTCCTGTCAGCTTTTTTTTTTGTGTGATGGAACCGTGGAGAAAAATAGTAAAACAATTCCGAGTATCAGCAACTAATAAAAGGCACCGCCCCGTGCTGTTTTTAGCTAAAACCTCTCAGTCGGCTTCTATTTACTTCATATCAGCCTGCATAAGCTGATAACAGCGATAACTAACGTTTCTTCCAGCAGATGTTACCCTCCCAAGTGACGTCATGGGGTATTTAGTAACACCTTTGGAACACTAGTGAGAATAGCGACCATTGGCAACTCAATCCCAAATCAGCTGTGTAGTCTGTGTTTACATCGCGTGGTGTCAGTTGGTGTTGAACCGTGAGTGTAAAGAGAACATTTGTCGTTGTGTGTAAAACCGCTGGAATATCCTTTTACTTGACTTTCTCAAATTTTGTGTGACTCAGGGAATGTATAGTGTTTACAGTTCTTCAGACAAAGAATTGTATTTGACAAGGTAAGGCAAATCACTTAAAGTTCTTCCCCGAATCCTTCTCTTTTAAGGAGCGTGATGTTTGGTTTATAAGGAGTTCGAGTTAGGCATGAAGGACGGATAGCCTAGGTTGGCTACCTGTTGCTGCATTTGACATGCTGCTTAGCACTTCACGTTAGGCTATTACTCCGTTTGAAGGAGAATGAAAGTGTAAAATATTTTTATTTATTAGATTGATTTGTTGTTGAACTAGTTTTCAGCGGTACTAGTTCAGTTCATTTAATCATTTTGAATTTGCTGGTATCTACTAATGAGTAGCCTTTGCCAACATTTTGCTGCTATGTGACTGAATTGCAATTTATCTGAAAGGGCGTGGCTGGTGGTTGTGATCGCTTCCTATAGGTCTATCTGATTTAATTACAATAAGTCGGACGTGGGGAGGGTTTAAACTGTTCAGCAAGCCAGTGCTATGATTGGCGTTTCTAGTTGACCTAGGGTAACTGTTTTAGTAAAATAACCCCAAGAGCAATGTTCTCGTCTAGAGAAGGACACTGCTGTCGCGGTTAAGGTTACACCGGATTAATTGCTGATTAAAATAATCAAAACACATTGTAGGTTAGGACTTGTTCATCATAAACTTACTTGCGACAAGGCTAGTTAGGCGTTACATTGCTGCCTATTTTCTAGGCTTTGACAGTTTTTCTTCAGACAGATTGCAATGACGGTAGCGGTAAAACCCTAGGCCTTGCAATATTCTTTTAGAATCATCAGTTTCCATATGTAAGTTTGTTATCCAAAAACTACCGCAGTGTTTATTTGATCATACAACGATGCGTTAAGCCGACGCTCCCCACTAACAACTCGAGGCAGGCGGTCCAGCAATATTACAAAAAAAAAAAGAAGAAAAAATTAGAGTAGCTCCTTGACCCATCGGTGTTGTTCCCACCGACCGTCTTATCGTTGATGGAATTTTCATTTTGATCTTTGTCTTTTGTTTCTTTAATTGATAACTATTGATATTCACTTGTAAGCGCCTAAGGACTGGTATAACGTGGTTCTCCAGTGTAAACGTGTAGTTAACCTGTATATTGCCTGTTAATGAACAATGTCAGCTACACAATCTCAGTAATGACGACGATAGTAGAAGCCATCCATCTTTATTTATGTTTCTTCTCCAGAATTAAAAAAGAATTGTTGCATGACTCATGAAATTAGAATAAGTTAAGAAACTCATATTAACAGCTACTGAATGAACTGTAATGAATATTGACGCCTAACGGAATACAATAAATTAGGCTGTAGTATGCCTTTTGTTTTGCAGTGTTGGAGCTGAACGATAATAGACTAGTAAAATGCGCTTCCTGCCCCTAAGTGCTCTCTCTCTCTCTCTCTCTCTCTCTCTCTCTCTCTCTCTCTCTCCAATGTTTACGTAGCGTTTTACAACTTTAAGTACTTCAGGCTGACTGAGAACAGTAATAAATGCCATGTGAGATGCTCGGTATTGATGCAGGGCGAGACAATTGATTTTATAATTCAGGATCCACGTAATTGCCAATTGTCTTTTGGAAAGATAAAGGGTTAGGATTCAAGTCATTCAAATGAGTTATACTGCTTTACTTGATGTACGGTACAATAACATTCAAATATTAATTATTTGCAAATAGATTTTTTACTTTGTTGGAAAAGATACATCGTATGATGTAATTGCTCCACGTTATTAGCAAAGCATTCCCAAAGGAAGTAGCCTATAGTATGGAGTTATACTGGTGGATTTTAAGTACATTGGCAACTAGCAAACAGTTCACGGTAAGTACCGTCAGAAATATTTTTGATTGATCCAAATTTCGATTCTCGTTTAGGCTACTACTGCGTCCTTCCGCCAAAGAGTTGCCCTAATTATGTCTGGAGGTTTATGAACACTATATTATATATATATATATATATATATATATATATATATATATATATATATATATATATACAGTATATATATATATATATATATGTGTGTGTGTGTGTGTGTATGTGTATCACATCTTGGTTTATTTTTGAAGCCCCTCTGCCCTTACAGTCAGAACTTCCTTTATGATCTGTAACCAGACCATCGTGGTTTCTTTGATCTATATTTGCCCATGCTCCTACGCGCTTATCGTATTTTAATGGTTATGTTTCCCCATGACTGAATGTTCAAAAGACAGCATACTAATTTCTAGTTGTTCTTCATTGCAAGTTGTATTGTTCATTTTTGCTTTTGTTATGATTTGTCTGCGGTGTGTTAACCTAGGAGAGTTTACACATTGTCTCATTTGAATAAAAAACCATCAACGTGTAATCTTTCCCCAAACTTTGGACACAGATTCTATGGTACATTTATCCTGCTTTGTCCAAATTTCTGGCATTTAAGCAGTATACAACGTGGTATCTGTAATTGATCTATCAATGTTTCATCAGGAGTTTAAATTTGCATAGGTCTTGCAAAAACGAATTATGTCCAAAAATTGCAAATCTTCGAGTGGAGCGAACGTTTGTTATTTACTAGATGTAGGCTATACGGGTAGCTATCCAAAATTTATGTATTTGACTTTCCCGATACCCTCTTTTGCATCACTGTGCGGTAGAACTATGCTGGTCTAAGAAGTATGCTGGTGCAAGTTAATGACTTTTTAGGTTGTTTAGAAACTACCCCTCCACGACGGCTGTGAGGTTCACTTGGGCTAGTCCAGACGAAGGTTTGCGAGTTTTGCGTTAATCGGTGCGGTAACAAAGACGCATGCCAAGTTGACCTTCTTTGAAAGGGAGGGATTCTTTGGGTACTCAAAGCAATTAGCCTTGCAAGGTCTTAGCATATCTCCGCATCTTACATAGTATTTTGGTAAATTTTACTAATGAAACCGTTTTACTGGTTCGCTAAAACTCGGTTGAATTTAAATTTCGCCTTTTACCCATTAAAAATAATTTCTAGTATGCGAAGTCGTATTTCGTGTGTGAATGTTACAAAAACTTCCAGTCAGTCTAGCTATTGAAATCAAGTTAGATGGGTTAAACATGACATCTAAGCGCTGTGTATAAGCCTAACTTCCACGAATCACATATCTTACTTTTGGGAATCCCATGTTGCGATATTGAACACAAACAACATGCCTTTAATGCTGATAAGTACTTTTGTTTTCTTCCTCATTTTGCGTTAAAGGGAAATTATGAACCTGGTTTTATTAGGCTTTTTTTTATGTAGTGAATCGGAGTTTACGTCGTTCGAGTATATGATCGAAAATTCTGTGGTCTGATCTCTCGTGCAAGATTAAAATCATGTGTTAAGTTTTCATTTGTTGTCTGTTGACGTACATCGCATGATAAGTGTTTTTCCGTCCCTCTTAGACTGTTATTTCTCGGCGAGAGCTGAACGCTCTCAGCACTTTTGCGGCTGCTAATGCTGCTGCAGTACTAGTATAAGTAAAGTTTTAAGGGACAGCTTGACCTAAACGAGACTGGGGAATGTGTATGGTGATGTACAGTAGGGCCTGTACCGAATGATGTGCCACTGCAATGAGAAAACTTCTGGAATAAATGTAATTAGAGGTTGTTCTTTTATAAATCACACAATTGTAATTCACCAGTTGGGTAGGTGTATAATACTGAGGACAAATGACCGAAAAGTGTATGGGAAAAGGAATTAGTCTTGCCGGCGAGTGTAAGTCAAATCTGTTTAAATGAAGCTTACTTTGCATGTGGGAGTGATGATGTCGTTTCCGGATGGTCTCTCTCTCTCTCTCTCTCTCTCTCTCTCTCTCTCTCTCTCTCTCTCTCTCTCTCTCTCTCTGAAGGATAGGGTAATTGGAAAGAATCTGAAAGACGCATACATGGATAGAATTGACAGAGATTATAGATCATTGAGAACTCTTGATAATTAGTCTCTTACATCGGGATTTAGCCTTTGTAGATAGCTAGTGATCCAACATTATACTGAAACTAAATGTCATATTAACTTGGATCATTTTTGAAATATGAATTCATAAAAACTTGATCTATTCATTGATATTAATTTAACATGTTCGGTTTACAATGCGAATGCGTTAACGACGTTAGATTCATTCCAGTCCTTCCTGGTTAACTTGTCTTTGAGTGGATATGACAAGGCTACCCTTTATATAAAGCCTGACGATTGGTCCTAACGAATATTGCTTTAATAATTGGATACTGGTAATTAAGAGCCTGATCCATGACGTATGGAGCTCAGTAGTCGATATGTATGGGTTGTGATGTTAATGAGTATTTATGTATGATTGGTAAGTTACCACATATGTAAGCTGGATCAGTGTGTTGATGTGTTTTGGCTAAATGCAGATAGTTTTGTAAGTTAACAAGGGCATGATGGGTTGCAGGATTGGTAGATGGAATGTATCAAAACTTTACGCATTGTACACTTAGTCTATGTCTTGTTGTCAGGCTACAATTAAGTTCTTTTGTAGTTACAAAATATTTTTGTCTGCAAACATATTGCTCTAGGGTGTTCTTTTACACAAAATACACGTATACTGCGTAGAATTACATGTGTACGATGTAAAATATGTGTAGTGGATGTGCACTATGTAAAATATATGTAGTGGATGGATGGAATATGAGATTTAGGCCTAAGGCCAATCGCTATGACCTACGGGAATAGCCAATTTATAATGAAATATGTACCGTTTGTGTTAAACGCTCACTGCACTCACAAGCGCTGGCGGGAACACCTGAATATAGGCTATGTGTACATGTAGGCTACATATGTATATACATACTGTATATTCACTCGTATATACATACATATATATATGCATATATAATTGTATATATATACAGTATATATATATATATATATATATATATATATATATATATATATATATATATATATATATATTTATATTGTTTCAAGAGAGAGAGAGAGAGAGAGAGAGAGAGAGAGAGAGAGAGAGAGAGAGAGAGTTTTAGGAAGGAAGATGCTTTCAGTAGAAATAGTTAGGGATAACGGTGGGGATGACATATAGCCTATATATATGTATATATATATATATATATATTTATATCTATATTTATATATATAAATCTATAGCTATATATATTGTATATATATACATATATATATATATATATATATTTATATCTATATTTATATATATATATATATATATATATATATATATATATATATATATATATATATAAATCTATAAATATATATATTATATATATATATATATATATATATATATATATATATATATATATATATTTATTTATTTATATATATATAGCCTGTATACTCCAGTGTGGAATATCAACGAAAACAAAAGCACTGCTTCATTGCGGAGTGAATAAGACCATGGCTGCACGAGAGTAGGCTATCGCTGGTCTTCAGCTCTAGGAAATCCAAGAATTGCGAGAAGCTGAGACCGGCGTAGTTTGAATTCTGAAGAGGCGTGTAAGCCTATCAGTATAAAATGTGACGGATGTAAAGTGGCTGTAGATTCCTGGGACATTCTTTACAGCCAGGAAAATTTAAGGATGAGCGTTCTCTCTCTCTCTCTCTCTCTCTCTCTCTCTCTCTCTCTCTCTCTCTCTCTCTCTCTCTCTCTCTCTCCCATATATACAGTACACACGTATGTATATATATATATATATATATATATATATATATATATATATGAAAACTAATTTAGTTTATATGGTATTTTGTCCTTAGTGTTTATGCAGATAATTTTGTTTTTATTTAATTATTTTAATTTCAGTTTGTTTCCCGTGAACCTGTGAGATACATATAATATATATATATATATATATATATATATATATATATATATGCATTGATTTAAATTTTGTCTTCATTAGGCTAGTTCTTGAAAATGTTATAGGCGTAATAGCAACACTGGTATTCTGCGTCGGTATTTTATCCATCTGGTACCATTGGCCCTAGGCCTCCTACACACACACACACACACACACACACACACACACACACACACACACACACACATTGTTTCTTGTTTCCCATATGCAATTTTTTCTAGGTTTGTAAGCTACATAGTGCCGTTCTGTAGTTCTGTATTATTAAAGGGACTTGAAGGTAGGCTAAATGACTTTTGGTATATTTCACACTAAATATAAGTTTTGTGAACCTTTCCTAGGACACATCGGGTAAACTCATTAATTGCCTTCAGAAGATGGGTTGATTTAATGTTCAGAAGAAAAGATGCCTTAAACTATAGTCGGTACGTTCCTCTTTCAATGCCTACAGCCCCTATGTGATGAGACAATGACCAATTCACCAATTCTGTCACTTTAGGGTCGCTTCCTTTCTAGGCTAAACGGTTTACCATTCGACTAGGCTAATGGTTGTAGGCTTAGGCCTTTATTTTATTTAGGTAACTGCAAGAAAACAGATTTAGTGTGAGGTATAGAGAGAATATGTGAAAGTGGTCGCTGGGGTTTTGGTTTATTACAAAGGTGGATGTGTAGCGTTCTTTCTCCTTGGTAAGTTTTATATATTTTTCTAAACGGAACATTGCTGCATTGTTAGATTGTACACATCTAATTTACCCCACAGTCTGTAATGTATTTGACCCATCGTCAGAAGGTAATGAGTCTACCTGACGTGTACAAAGAAAACAGTACAAAACTTATCTATCAGAAGATTTGGAAGTTACTGGTATAAATAGCGGCGCCCTCAAATTGGGTGGCTCATTTTTTATATCCTAATTTTTAATGATGTACTGTACATACAACATTTTAGATGGATTATATATATATATATATATATATATATATATATATATATATATATATATATATATATGTATGTATGTATGTATGTATGTATGTATGTATGTATGTATGTATGTATGTATGTATGTATGTACAATATGTATGTATGTAGGTTATCTTTTTTAATCCCCACGAAGATTTAGGCCTGTAGTGACGTAGTGACAGTTGTATCCAAAAAGTGCGAGGAAATCCAGAGGTCATTATGGCCGTTAAAAAAATACTTAAATATATTTGAAATAGGCCTAGTGACCAGTAGGTCTCTCTCTCTCTCTCTCTCTCTCTCTCTCTCTCTCTCTCTCTCTCTCTCTCTCTCTCTCAGTATATATGTGTGTATATATATATATTTATTATATATATATATATATTTATTAAACGTCACTCACAAGTATTTTTCGTGGACTGGCAACAGGTACCATAGTTGTCTGGGGCTTATGTTATTTGGCTAGCCTAGTTACATGATTGTTTGTCTATAAAAATAGAGTAATACTTGTAGTTTATGCTAAGTTTGGTGCTGTTATTCTCTCCCCCAAAATCCAAGATGAAGTTAACGCTAGCCATAACTAAGAGTAGGAGTGGATCAGCAAAGCTAAATCTTTATTGATTAGCCAATGTCTCACTGTGTGCTAGCTCCTCGTTGGGCGAGCGGGTTCCGTTCTCAGCTACCACTCTGTTGGCTGCGAGTTCGAATCTCCGACCGGCCAGTGAAGAATAAGAGGAATTTATTTCTGGTGATAGAAATGCATTTCTCGCTATAATGTGGTTTGGTTTCCACAATAAGCTGTAGGTCCCGTTGCTAGGTAACCAGTTGGTTCTTAGCCACGTAAAATAAATCTAATCCTTCGGGCCAGCCCTAGGAGAGCTGTTAATCAGCTCAGTGGTCTGGTTAAACTAAGGTATACTTAACTTTTTCTCACTGCGTGCTGCTCCATAATTCTCCTCTCGTACATAGTCAACACTACTTATGGTTCTGAATATTTTTTAAACAATATGTTGCCCTTCACTTAAAAAATGTTTTTCATGGTAGCCTACTTGATCTAAATATGTGTTGGAACGTTGATGCTTATATTACTAAATAGCAACTTGAACACTTGTTACCAGAAAATTTGATATCGTTCCTAATATTTCTCATATCTACAGAAGAGGTGGTAGTAGTGCTCAGTGTTTGAAATCTTTTGTTCTGTTTGATAATTTCGAAAACTGGGCCTTGTAAAACAACCATGTAGGAGCGATAGTTCTCAAGAGGACCTCCCAGGCAAGAGTATAATGTGATGCGGAAAAAGCCACAACGCTATACTTTCAATTTTCTGCAAATATGCCCCTGGTTGAGTGTTAGTCCACCTGTGTCAAGACACTTTAAAGGCAGCTAAGCGCAATTATGTCGAAAATTATGAAACCTTTGTAGATTTTGCTCGTAAACTTAGTGACTTCACTATTGTGGTTTTGTTGTTGCTCCTATTCCTGGTTAATTTGCTTTCATTTGCCACCTCGCGCGAGAATTTCGTGATAGGAGTTGCGGGAGATATTATGCTCCTCAGAATGTATTGGCACAGATCCTTGCAAAATGCACTTCGTTTTATGTTAACATTACTTTCCTTCTACTCTTATAAATAAGTGAATTGATATGTAAGAAATTTTGCTTATAATTCGTTTTACATTTTTAAGGTCTTTTTTGCGTTCATTTAACCCAAATTATATGATTGTTATTGTGATTAGCCCATGACTGATTTAATTGTTAGAGGTTGCCTGTGATATCCCGTGTTTTTAAAACCCGACAGAAATTGCGATTTGCTGTTTTGTTGTTATCTGAACCTGAATTTATTTTTAACTAGGTTTCCGCCGGAATTAATGCAATTACGAGCATGTAGCGGTACACGGTGGTAACCAGCGCAAAATCGCGACAGTTTATTAAATGCTTACACCAGGTATGTCTTCAAGTAAGCATGATGAAATCCGCTCTAGTGCCATTTCCTTTAGAGCTATTATGTAACCTCCGGTTTGATGTGGTTCACTGGGTTAAATGGTACCAGATTAACCAGGCATTCAAATTTTCGTAAATGGTTTATTTTTTGTTACGTAATTATTTCAAAGCCTTATAGGGTTATGTGTCTTGCTTTCAATAACGTGTAGGCTACACTTGATTCATTATGGTGAAAACAGTTAATGGTGTGATAGGATTAGTTACAGTAATCTGATGTCCTCGGGAGGTTGGTCGCAGCTTGGATAAATACTGTTTCGTCGTTCTAAGTGCAGTAGGTTACAGTTTCCAGTAATGTAATGTATTTAAGTAGTCTGAATTATGTATTGTTATACGTAATGCATACATCAGTAGCCTATGTAGATAACACCCTTCCTGAGCCCGAATAGATATTTTGTTGGTGTTTGTGTAAGAATACCCCTGGGAGATTTCCTTACACATTTTGGATACTCTTGTCACCACCAAGCCAAGATATGAATGAAGACCAAATAGAGAGATTCTGAAGTCCGGAGCAGGATCCCATCCCGCGTTCGGTGTATAAGAATGAGGTCACGTTGACCCAAGATCACTTGGTCAGGTGGGTTAACGTGAGATCTTTCGATATACCGAATGCGGGGTCGAATCCTGTGTCGGTCGACAGAATGTCTGTATTTGGTTCTTCGCGTGAGGAAATTGAAGTGTTAAGATGGCGTTGTGGTTATCGCAATTACATACTTACATGGTAAATAAAAGTGACCTGTAGACTCTCTCTCTCTCTCTCTCTCTCTCTCTCTCTCTCTCTCTCTCTCTCTCTCTCTGTCTCTCTATCTCTCTCTCTCTCTCTCTCTCTCTCTCTCTCTCTCTCTCTCTCTCTGTATGTATGTATATATATGATATATATATACACACACACACACATATATATATATATATATATATATATATATATATATATATATATTTCTATGGCCTATGTATGTATACATACATACATACATGCAGTGGTTGTATGTGCGTGCCTTAATCTTATATCAGGAAGGCCTCTGAAGGTATCTATCGTTTATGCTTGATTGAGTTGAGTTATAAAGTTACGACTCTCACCTCGAGACCTCTTCTCGCAAGGGGAGAAAGGTGACCACTACCACGCCCCTGGCAGTAGCCTCTTCTTCCTCAAGGTGAGACATGAACCATGGAATTCTTACGCAAACAACAACACCATATCTATACAGGGCCAGGAAAGGTTATTATTAACAAATTGATATATGTATTCTGAATAACCATAAATAAATCAAAATACTCTAACATACTTTATCCTATATAAAACCAACGTTTTAAAGAGCGTTTTTAACTGAATTTTGATGGACCAGTTTGATTTTATACAGTACATCATGTATTAACAAAGCAAATGGAACGGATATTACTTGTATATTTATCTTTTGCTTGTCGGCTTTCTATTTTGTTAAAGTTTTGCAAACTACTTTGAGTACTTAGTACTGTATATATAGGACATTATGGTATTGCTAGAGAATTTTAGGTAATTCCGCTTAGATTTCGGTAGAGATTCACGTATTATTTTTTCTCCCAAGTTTTTGGTGTGGGATGGGGCCGCTGCAGTTGACCTAAGGGAAGTTTTGGAATTTTCGTCTCATCTTTGCTCCGGTTTTTCTATTTCAAAATGGTCGAAGTTATTCAGGCTCAGAGTTCGGATGATTGGAAGAATACAAACACTGACTATAACTCTGCACTGTATGGATAATAATAATAATAATAATAATAATAATAATAATAATAATAATAATAATAATAATAATATAAACCGAGATGGGTTAAGTAGATAAAACGTGGCTCTGCCTATGTAAGAAATATTTATACTACTTACTGTGAACCAGTGTAATGTATGCGAGAGTATGGTATTTGGATCTGTAAAATATAAAAATGCAAGCGAGTCTATTGTGCTATTTCCTCGTCGGCCATACTCTGGTTTTCTCTTTTGTTTCCTCTTGTACTTTCATCTCAGCGAAGGTGGGCCTGCTGTGGCCGCCGAGATTAGCCTATCAATGTCGGTGGCCTCGGACCTGCCCCATTGCGCTAGACGAGAAGTGTGTGCATACGACCCTACCTCTACGTCTAGTGTTGTAATATGAGCGGTGGCCTTTTTCCATGAAAAGCTACATTGTTACATTGTCTGCTTTTTAGTCTCAATAACAGCCTAGGCCTGAGTAAAATTACGCTTACAGCTTGTACTGTATTTGCTGCCGTAGGATTAAGACCTCACACACACACACACACACACACACACACACACACACACACACACACACACACACACACACACACACACAGAGAGAGAGAGAGAGAGAGAGAGAGAGAGAGAGAGAGAGAGAGAGAGAGAGATAATTATTGAAGGCTGTAGTGGAGACTACACAACGATACAAGCAACACCTGTAATATAATTGTGTGCACTTTAATCTTTCCTTTGTCATGTGTAGTTTTCATTCATTTGCTTGCTAGTTCGTAAATTGATCTACTATGCACGGAAATATTGACATTTGATGCGATATACACGTTGAAGTGGATTATTGTTTTCCAGCACACACCACGTTTCTTTAACAAAATCGTCATTATATATACAGTATATAATTATTGATTGATGTGATAGATTTTATACCTCTGTGTTTAATTATTTTTACGACCTCTAACCCATCCTGTCTTAATTTGGACTGGTTTATTCTGCGCTGTCAGAAGACTTTCGTGGAGAATTTGTGGATTTACTCGCACGTAAATGTATGTAGATTCTCTCTCTCTCTCTCTCTCTCTCTCTCTCTCTCTCTCT
The DNA here is from genome assembly GCF_040412425.1 of Macrobrachium rosenbergii. Lineage (NCBI taxonomy): Eukaryota > Metazoa > Arthropoda > Malacostraca > Decapoda > Palaemonidae > Macrobrachium > Macrobrachium rosenbergii. The sequence continues at coordinate 57,109,832 of NC_089743.1, forward strand.
CTCTCTCTCTCTCTCTCTCTGAGTACACACACACACACACACATATATATATATATATGCCTATATATGTGTGTGTGTAGGCCTATGTATTGTGTGTAGGCCTATGTGTTTGTGTGTGTGTGATTTATTCATGCTTTGTAAACCCGTCTCTCGTTTATGCTTCATGCCATGTCTTTGCATATCTTTTGGCATTGTACCCTTTCATATCTGATTTTAAAGTCATGCAGAAGTTGGCAAATCGAAGAAATTATGACGAACCTTGACAGAGTTCTCAATACTTGGAATACGACCTTACTTCCAAAATACAAGACTTTAATAGCATTAGATCGCCCCCGGGGGACGTGTTGTTCTCGGAAGCGGAAATGTCAAGGAATGAGCTCCTTCGCGTTTCTTTTTTGGTCTTCCTGTCGCTCAGAGACTTGCGTGTGGTAGTGGTGCAGGTGTTTTACGGCGTGGGTTTAGCTTCTCTTTCATGCTACCCTTGCTGCTTATTTTATCAGATTATTCAGTGGTTCTCAGCCTTTTTTGGCCCATGCACCCTTTCACCATATGTCAGAATGTCAATACCCCCCCACCTCCCTTTCCAAAATTGTCTGCTCAAAAGGTGCATTCCAAATAATGTGCATATAATACTAAAAATCCGATGCACACTGCCTTTTGCGTGGTACTAGACAAGTTGAGCCTGCCAGTCTGTGGTCACAATTCCCAGAAACTGAAATTCTCCCCAGGGAGGAATTCCCCTCTGGTTGAGAACCACTGAAATGATAATGGCAATTAGCCCATAGGTTAGGTTTGGCGGCCACACCGTCTCTCCTTTGAATGAATTTTTCCTTTTTTGATGGAAGTTTTTGTCTCATGTTTGAGGCTGGTGATCACTCTGGGTGCCACGTGTAGGCGTATTTACCTGACAGTAACTGGTGACCATATAACCAACGTTAATAGATCTGGGATCGTGGCATAACCCTTGCATCAGGGTCTTTCACAATTTTGAAATAGGTTCCGTGATATTTTTTTATGCACTATGTGTTCTGATGCATTTATTATTTGAATGATGTGAATTCTCTTGTTATATATTTTCATTTTTATGAATTGATATTGGTTAGCCTTTGTATAAGCTTTCGTGTTGATTGCTGATATACACATATAAAATCAATTATAAATTCAGTTCTGTTATATAAGGGAACTACTGTATATTCTGTTCCTGGCTTTTGGCCGCTTTATGTAAGAATATACCAATGATTAATCATATTGATATTGATAACACATGTTCTGCTTCTGACGTCACTACTGTCCATTTATTATTATTCTTGTTATTGTGGCTGTGTTTACTACTCACATTTTCTGATAAAAGTAAATAATATAGTAATAACAATGAAGATACGCTTATATTAAAAGACAACAACATTGCTGCACTTACTCACTTATTAGATTTTATTTGATACAGGATATGGATACGCATCTACTTTTAACATTTTTGTGTCGTATCTTGAATCTTAGTTTGAATTCACTGCGTTAGGTTAAGCATAGAAGGGCATCAAACTTTTCTAATGTAAATGTTCTCTATGAAAGTTGGTTGGCATTGGTAGAGAGAGAGAGAGAGAGAGAGAGAGAGAGAGAGAGAGAGAGAGAGAGAGAGAGAGAGAGAGAGAGAGAGAGAGATTAACTTTTCAATAGTTGTGCTCTTATGTAAATATCTAGTTGTTTGTTTTTTTTATTATATTGACGTTTTAGTCTAATCATATCCTCGATACTGTTCTCTGTTTAATGTTTTGTACAAAGAATTCAGTGGCATGTTTCTCATTTATTTATTGGTACCTTATTTATATTTCTTTATGAATTTGAGCATATCTTAGTTGTGAAAAATTACCTGTATAAGTTGTTTCGCAACATATACATGCATACATACATATTGTATATATATGTAAATATATATAATGTATATATACATATATAGATTATATATACACATACTTATAAATACACATATACATATAAATACCAGCATTTAATGGAGGCAATTTTCATAATTAAAATGTACAGAAATTTTTACACGCACAAATATATATACTATATATATATATATATATATATATATATATATATATATATATATATATATATATATATATATATATATATATATATATATATATATATATATATATATATATATATATATATATATATATTTACTGTACATAGCCTATATATACGGCTTGTATGTATCGATCGAAATATAATGGCTTATACGCGTGTATTTGTTACAGTCGTGGGTCTTTTTCAAGAGAAATATTGAACTGGTAGATTTAGATTACAAAAAGAGAATTGCATATATATGCACAGTGTACCGTGGCCCATTGGTTATCCTTTCACCAACGAGACCCGAGATTCATACTAGTGGGAGCTGGGAAGCGATTCCAACACTTTCTTTTTTATTTTTTATATCTGTTACTGATCAAAGCTTAACCAATTGATTCTAAGCCACGTAAAATAAATTAATCCTTCGGGCCAGCCCTAGGAGAGCTGTTAATCAGCTCAGTGGTCTGGTTAAACTAAGGTATACTTAACTTTAACTGACCAAAGCTGAGTTCATAATTAGGGGTGTAAAGCAGAGCGGTTTGTTTCAGTTTTGTTTTCTGTACCGCCCTTATAAAATGCAGTATATACTTCGTTTGAAAAGTAGCAGTGTTTGCACGGTATTTTTGTATCCTTTAATTTTCCGGGGGTCTTAACATTTTTCTTATAGTCTTTTTCTCAAAATTTTTTTATAAAGTCTTTTTTTTTACATTTTTTATAAAGTCTTTTTCTTAATATTTTTATAGTATTTTTCTTAACATTTTTATGTCTTTTTCTTAACATTTTTTTTATAAAGTTTTTTCTTACGGAGAAATTGTACAAAACATTGGCGGCTGTGTGTGTGTGTGAGAGAGAGAGAGAGAGAGAGAGAGAGAGAGAGAGAGAGAGAGAGAGAGAGAGAGAGAGGAAACATTGGATGGGATGTATGAGATACAGAGATTAAAGAGAGAAAAAGAACCGTTACGCTTGTAAGAAAATATGAAATAAGCTTCGTTTTAAGGCTGTAGTGCACTTAGATGAAATTTGAATCTAAAGTTCAACTTAATTTAGATAATTTACTTACAGCTTTTCATACAGGGTAAGTAAGTATAATATATTAATATATATATATATATATATATATATATATATATATATATATATATACATATATTTATATATATATATATTATATATATATATATATATATATATATATATATATATATATATATATATATATATATATATATATATATATATATATATTAGAAAAACCGGCAAGAAATACATTAAGTGATTTGAAGAAAGCCATAGAATTGAACCTGTGAAATGTTCTGAGGAAAGACAAATTGTCGTCATGTGCACAGTCTACTGTGCAAAGATGGAGAATAATAATATTAAGAGGATTATAAAAGATAGTTTTCGTGCTAATCTCTTGATGACTGAAACTCTACTGATGTGACCCGCATTGGCGTGGACTTCGGCTGTATTGGGAAAGGTTTCTGGGATCGGTGTATCTGGCACACTTGTTTGAGGAAAGGCCTACTTTTCAGCGCTCACCTGATAAGTTGGTCTTATTTTTTTGATTCATGACGATGGATTCTAGAAGGTTCCTTCTGCGTTGATAAATTCTGAAAAGCAACATTGCAGCATTGACGGACTTGATTTGATATCTTAGAATATCAGACGAATGAATGGTTAGTGTCTTGGAATGCCACTCAGATGTCATGAGTTCGCGCCTCCCCCAGGGCGATGAAAAATCACTGGCTCTGTATCATGAGCAGTTACTGCCGCGGTGTGTGGTTTGTGGCAGGAGGTTGAAACCAACAAAGTCTTTGGAAGCTTGAATTTCAAGTCAGTGGCCCCGTGGGCGTGTTCCATGTCAATAGGTTTCATCTGCTGAATAAAATAAAAAAAAATATCAAGGTTGGATATTTCTGCTCTTTTGTGTTCACGTAGTGTCTGGGATACCGAGCATCTGTCTGTGTCTGCGACGTAATTTTGCTTCACTCTTTACCTGGTACATTGTGAACGCTAAATTTTTACATTTTTTTTATTTGGCTACATAGCCTGTACTGTATACTGTAATATATTAAATATAGCTTTGTATTGTGTAGCTTTTGAATATGTGTGCGTATATTTGTAAAAGCCAGAGAAAACTTCTAAGTTGTAATTGCGTATGCCATTTGAGTTTTGAGTTGAGTGCATATGAGCACACAATTATAACTTAAAGAATCTCTCGTGTTACACTGTTTTCAGCGAAAAGGTACCACACAAGCCTCAAGAGTAGGCTATGTGTACGGTAGTGTTTAACATCGTAAATCAAAACAAAAAAAGTTATAATGTGTCCTCAATTTATGGCCCTTGTAATAGATAAAAGCATTGTCTTATCAAGAAGCTTTGTGTTTGTTTTGACTTTGATAAGGCTTATCTTAAAACGGGTCATTATGATCTTAACACCTTTTATTGGTGAAGGCAGGATATTATTATCTGTGCAATTTTTAACACTCCCATATCCTTCTCACCCATGGAACTTTGGGGTATCAATCTGTCTTCAATATTGTGGACTGTATTGGGAATAGATTTTTGCAGTCTTAGTTTTACATCCTTTGCTGGATGGCACTTAGTTGCATCGTTTATTGTATTTCAGTAGGGAAAGTCATGCCGACTGTGAACAATATTTGTTTTGTGAAATTACTTAGCTCTCCTTTTCCATTCACTTGGTCATAGTTGGGTGCAAAGGCCATACTGATGAGCGGTAGTCTCTAATGGTCTAATGAACGTCATCTATATCGTGCGCTCGATGTGTATCTCTTATACAAAAGATTTCGCAGTCTTCTTGGCTAGCTGTTATGAGAGAGAGAGAGAGAGAGAGAGAGAGAGAGAGAGAGAGAGAGAGAGAGAGAGAGAGAGAGAGAGAGAGAGAGAGAGAATGGATGGGTGTATCTCCTGTGACCGTTGTTGGCGGCTGTGTTTAGTGATGCTGGTTGCAAAAGCATTCTGTGATAAGATCAGTTAAGGTTCTTGTCATTTGTGGTCTTAGTATTTAGTATGTAACAAATGCTAATGGCCTGAAACAGCCCTCAACTAAGCTTGCAGTGTTGCTTATCTTTTATCTAAATGATTGCAAACATGTCCACAGTCCATATTTTTTATATATTTTAAATTTATAATTGTACTTATGATAGGCATTCTCAAAATAGTTTTAGACGAAAATTCGTTCATGATATTCCTTTTGCTAATAAAAGAGAACAAAAGCGGTGTATATAGAATACGCTGTGGTTTCTGGAGTAATTTTATGACAATAGCCTTGGAGAACTTGATATAAAAACGGAGCATTTTAAGTATGTCATCTTCGACGCTACCTGCACCAAAGTAGAAATTGTCTTGACTACTTACACCAAGTAATTAGCATCAGTTTGTGCGATCATGCAAATACAGGGTTTAATTTATTTTTAAATATTGTATTATTCTCGTAGTTTCATTTATTGCTGTTGTCTTGGACCTGTAAGGAGTAAATATCCATTTCATGCTATTCGTTCAAGAAAATTAGAAGTATAAAGTATTGTGGTAACTATGTCAATTTTATTTTTGTATTTGTATAAGAACATGTAAACGATACGGAATATTTGGATGACGCTGCAAATTGGTTTGGTAGAAGTTTTTAGTACATTACTTCCTTTGCTCGTTTTTGCATTCGTTTATGTATATATGATTATTGTGACGTTTATCCCTTTGTTAAATTGATGCGGTCGTCAATGGCTGAGCAGGATGGACTGGTTAAGTTTATGCCAGGAACTTATGAAATAGTATGAGCTACCTTTAAGATAATCAGAATAATCTCCTTCTTAAGTTGTTTATTCCAGTTATTTTCAATCCAAATGCAGGACTTTATTACCTCGCCTACAGTTCAGTAAGATGTAATTGATAGCTGCAGTATGCATGGCAACTTATTCATGACTTTATTTTGGCTATGTATATTTAATCATTTTCGTAACCTGTATCTGTGGCAGCCATTTATGATTGAGATACCGGTACAGTATTGCAAATGCATGCTCAAGCGTTCGCGCGCGGGCGCGCGCGCACACACACACACACACACACACACACACGATGAATGTAAATGTGGATGGTGGGAGAATGGAGGCTGTTGTTTCTTACAGATATTTATGAGTCAATATAACAGATGGTGGTAGGGCGAGAGAGGAGATGAGTCACAATAGGTGAAACAAAGGTAGCTGGTGTTTTTAAAAGGTCAGAATGGCTTTGAGTGTCTATGGAAGCTATGGTGTGAGTGTCTATGGAAGTTATGGTGTGAATGTATAATGGGTTTTTTTTTTGAGCCAGATGTCTTGTTAGGAAATGATCTGTGGATGTTGAATGCAACTGAAAGAAAATTTGTTGAAGCTGCTGAGATGAACTTTTTGTTAAGTAGTTGTGTTACAAGAAGAATTTATAGGGTGAGAAATATGGTTCGATCATGTGGCAAGAACGGTGGCCAAGGAACTGTCGAAAAACAGTGCATGATTTGGAAGTGGTAGGAGTTAGGGAGAGAAGAAGACACAGAAAGTGGTGGGTAGATGACCAGAAGAACCCAAGAGAGAGAAAGGAGAGAGTGAGTGTGTTCAAGAAAGAGGTGGATATGATGTGCACGGCTGATGGCCCTTCTGTTAAAGGTGTATGAGGCAGCTGTTGTTGTTTCAGGTTTTTTGGTGTGATTCAACAGGTAAAGTGTGAGTCTGACAGCTTTTTTTCTCTGCAGTCACCCTCGATATTCAGATACGTTTACTAGAGCTGGAATAGGCTGAAGAGTTGAGAGGTCATTATGGCCATTACAAATACGTATAGCCTATATTATAAAAAAAGTGACCGGTAGATTATTATATATATATATATATATATATATATATATATATATATAATATATATATATATATATATATATATATATATATATATATATATATATATATATATATATATATATATATATATATATATATATATATATATATATAAACTAAATCACGAAATATGGAACATGATGAATATATAAATAAGTAAAGGACAGTAAGTCGAAAGGCCAAGCACCACTCCGTTGTTTCCTTTCCTTCGTCCTTCTATATATATATATATATATATATATATATATATATATATATATATATATATATATATATATATATATATATATATATATATATATATATTTCAGTTTTCTTGCACTTGGATACTAAGGCTTTGTAGTGACAAGCATATCCAAAAAAAAAAGCGCGAAGAATTCGAGAAGTTGAGAGGGCATTGTGGCTATTACCATAACACACACACACACACACACACACACACACACACACACACACACACACACACACACACACACACATATATGTATATACAAATAATCCATGGTCACTTTTTTACCAGATGTATATATATTTATAAAAGCCATAATGACCTCCTAAGTCAGCCTAGGAAACAAATGCTTAAACACAATGCTACGATGGTCAGGATGGATCTATTCCAGTCCTAGTACCCTAAATGTATCTGAATTCGACTTGGAGTCCTGCCTTGGATGTCAGGCTTTAACAGGACCACTAAGTGATTCCTGGGCTTCAATGACAAGCGTAGCCAGTGTGTGTAAAGAAATCGAGGTGTTATTATTAGCGTTAAAGAAAAGAAGAATGTGAAGTTTCTGGCGACTATTCCTTAGGCTGAAGCTATGACAGTACAAAGGGTTGTGAGTTATGTTTGTGCTGTTGTGTTAGCAGACAATGACGCTACGTTGCGTATTCTGTGAAAGATAAGGACTGATGAATGTTGAGCTCGGCGAGGCATTTCGAACGTGTAGAAAGTTGATTGCGTCACTGGCATAGCGAGATGTTTCATTTGTTTGTTAAGTATTGTTTTCCTGATCGAAATATCCGATACCTGTAGCGGATTGTCGAGTGTTTAAGATTCACATTGAATGCTTCCATGTAAAGATCAGGTGATTATGTAGGATTGAATGAAGTCGCAATTTTATTTATTTATATGTATGGTGTCCTTGGCAGCTGAAGCACAGGAAGTGATTTCGTTCAGGTGTTACTGAACGGCATGATGGATCTTCTCTTGGACTCTATCAGTCTTCTGAAGGGTTACAGTTGATCAGGTGACGGATTCATGTGCCTAACATTGTACTGGATTTAGTTGTGACAGATGTCTTTGCGTTTGTTGAGGTCAGTATTCCATTACCCTGATTAAAAGACAGTTTGGCTAATCTCTTGCCGTTCAGAAAGCAATAGAACTGAGTTAAACTACCATATGAACATATCTCAAATTAATGCTAGCACTCTTGAAATGTTATCAAGAAGTTGACCCGATTTATTGCAGATTTGAAGCCCTAAAGTTAAATAAGTTTATGGTTTTTCCGGCAGAAATTTTAAAGATTTAAAGCTTCTTTGATTGACATTCCTTGCATTTACACCTGTCGTTCTGAACCATTTCTTTCCTTGAATGTATTTTCCCCCAAGGTTAAAAATCTATCTAGACAACTTAGTCATTAAGATGGAGAAGAATCAAATAGTGGTTTCCTGTTATATTAAATAGTGCAGGAAGTCTGGGCTAATTTCTCCGTAACCTAGGGCATTTGAAATATTTATTATTTTAAAGTAGTATACATTGCAGATTGAGTGAAAATCATGAAATACTGGTTTTATACCAAGGAGAAGCAAAAGTATTGGTTTGCAATAACTACGGTGCCGGTATTTTCCTTTCTTCCACTTCTCTCTGAGGTTGCTAGAAAGTCTTTTTATATGTCTGTTGAATGTAATGACGTATTTCCTGATAGTTGATGTGGTCACTGAAAACAGTTAAGGTACGAGGTTGGATTTCAGCAGCCCAAAGACTCCAGATTTCCAAGCTCTGTCTCATACCTTTTTTGTATGTAACACTGTACTTAAACCTAATGATTCTAAGGGCCTGACCGTACTTCGTGCCACCGTAAACTCCAGTCTTTCTATTTATGGAGCTCTTAAAAACATCCAATCTTCCCAGAAAGGTAGGTATTATGTGTAAAATTCTTTTACCTACAGAAAAGTTGTGATAATGTCGCATGCTTCCGTGTATTTTTTAAAAATTATTATACCGTTGTTGGAATGTTGTGGTTTTGTGTGGGCGACTTCAGCTCTCCGGAACGTTTATTTTCTCGACATAAGTGTGTGTGTTTGTGTGTGTGTGTGTTTTTTTAACTTTTCCCAGAAGTGGCGGTTGTGATTTACAGACCAGTCGGAAAGTAGTGTGTTAGGAAATCTTGACGTATTTTTTTCCCCTAAGGATTTCCACCAGTATCATTAGTGCGTGCCCTTCTAGACATGTGAATGCTATACTTTTCGCAGACCGTCAGCATCAGTATTTACTGAAGTATCACGATGTCACACTTCTCTGAATCATGGGACTCTCGTTTCCGTTGAAGTGAAACTATAACACTTTTCTTGGTACGGTTATGGATTTGGTTGTTATATATATATATATATATATATATATATATATATATTATTATATATATATATTATATTATTATATTATGTTATATTATGTAGCCTATATATATTTTTAATATACATATATATGAATTATATTTCAGAAATTAGAGCCCCCTCCTCTACAGCATAAACTAAAATTGATATGGACAAAAGCAAAAGTAATTCAGAACAGGTATTTATTTAATTTTTTTTGTGGCCTCCATCCGCCTGTACCACAGCCTGCATTCTTGAGGGGTATGATGTCTTTTGACTCCTGAGAAAGGACTTCAGGCCTTCCAAGATTCTAAGTCTAATCCTTCGGGCCAGCCCTTAGGAGAGCTGTTAATCAGCTCAGTTGTCTGGTAAAACTTAGGTATACTTAACTTCCAAGATTCTCACTCTTTTCGCGATGGCAGTCATGTGGGATTTTTGTTTCAGTTTGTTTTAACAAAGGATCCATCTCTTTTAATGTATTTAGCTATCCAGGAAGGTGAAATGAAGGATGCGCCAGCATCCCTTGGCTCTCTGAAGGTTATAGCCCGGATTCGGTCAGTCCATCTGATTTCCTCCGAGTCGTTAGCCATGGCTGTATCTAACTCCGTCACTCACTCTGAAAATACAAGAAATGTAAAATGAAAAATAGCTTAATAGAAACTTAAAATAATGTACTTGGAGATAGGCTATAGCAGAAAACTTCATAACTTTCCATTTGTTCTGTGGAGGGGGGGCGTTCTAATTTCGAAACACCCGGTATATACGTACATATATACATATACATGTGTATGTGTGTATATATATGTACTTTATATATGTATATATATACATACATGCATACATACATTCATACATAATATAATGGAACTATGAAAGGGCATTCTGTTTTTTATCCATTCATTAAGAAGCCGACGTTTCGTATCGCTTGATACACTTTGCAGGCTGAAATAACGATTAAAATAAACAGTATTCGTGTATAAAAGATAAGAAATATACAGATTACATACTTATTGACATCATATTAGCAGTTAAAAAACAGAACAAGGGGGAAAAAACCAAAAGCAGAGGCAAGAAGCACAATACACCCACCCACTGCGCTAGCGCAAAGCAGACTAACAAGAACTGCAGAACAGGGGAGAGAGGGAGTACAGACACAGAGGCTAAAAACGGGAGCAAACTATGCAATGAATAGTTGGGTTGATGCTGACTCGTGCTTGAGGGTAGGGACAGTCAGTTTGATCATTATATTTTCAAGGGTGGCCAGTTCCTCCATACTTCGTGTTCGTCCCACAATACTAAAGTCCCAGGCGTCTATATGCGTTTGCAAGTCTTGCTATGGTTTCTCACATTCGACTGATCAGGCTTAGATAGTCGACTACCTGTTCTGTAGTTAATTCCCTGGTGAGAGGAGATTCGGATCTTTAGCAGCCTCCTGGTGCATCCGATGTATGTGCCCAGATTACATCTGGGATAGGTATATTTGTGGATTACACCGGAAGTAAACAGGGGGCTGATCTTATCCTCGAAATGGAAGAAGGACCCGATGGTTCGGGGCCTTATTTATAAACCTGACAACAGATTTGAGAAAAAATTTATTAGTTTACTCAATGGACAGTTACCTGCACTCAGCCTAAAGCTAATTCCGGTGAACCCCCGAACCATCTGGTACCTCTTCCATTTCAAGGATATGATCAGCCCCCTGCTTTTGGTTTTCCCCCCTTGTTCTGTTTTTAACTGCTAATATGATGTCAATAAGTATGTAATGTGTATATCTCTTATCTTTTTATACAAGAATACTGTTTATTTTAATCGCTATTTCAGCCTGCAAAGTGTATCAAGCGATACGAAACGTTGGCTTCTTAATGAATGGACAGAAAACAGGATGCCTTTCCATAGCTCCATTATGTCTACTGTCTGAGTGTCTGCTCCATATATATATATATATATATATATATATATATATATATATATATATATATATATATATATATATATATATATAATGCATTTTCTAGAGTTCTAGGAGGCGTTAGATTAACAGTTCTCAGCAAGTATTTAGTACTGTGCTGTTAACCTCGTGTATTTCTCGGTCTTGACTGAAAATGATAAGTATGATGGAATAAGAATGCTACATACGCCCAAAAAATTTTGTAATTTTCAGCTCTACATAATTCTGTTTACGATTTCCACACTGAAGTTTACTAAGCAGGATTTACCTTTTAATTTGACCAGAAGGACTTGAGAGAGAGAGAGAGAGATATTTGGTGCAAGCTAACGCATCTAGGTCTTGGGCCCTCCCACTAAAATACTGTAATCAGAACATTCGAGTGATTTTGTTTCATACAAAGTTCACATGTGAATGTTAACTATAAAGTTAATTAAAAAAATGAATCTGATCATATTTTTTTTTTACATAAGTTTAGGTGAAGCGTTGGAAGTTCCCATCCTATTGTCCTAGATCTTGAGGAATATCTTCAGAGAAACTAAATCTCGCGAACCTGCTGTGTCATTATGAGGAAGAGGAATAAAGAACGGCAAAGGCAGTCCAATTTTTGTGGAAAAAATCATTGTAAAGTTCGTCATTTCTTGACAGAATGAGTCTTTTTGAACCGTGAAGTATTCATAAGAATTGAACATGGGAAATATGCTCATAGTGCATGAGACTTCAAGTCGAAGTACACATATTAACAGAAATTGAAAGCAATCTATTTTTTTTCCTTTGAGGGGCTGAAAGAGTGATTTGGAATTCTATCACTTGTCAGGGTACTATTTCGAAGCTCTGTCTTGATGATGATGATTTCCGTAGGGGGCCAGTGCCGTCAGTGCACATCACTCGGTGCACTCTGGACATTACTTAAGGTTCTTTGCAGCGTGCCTTCGGCCCCTACCTCCAACCCCTTTCATTCCCATTACTGTACCTCCATTCGTATTGTCTTTCTTCCATCTTGATATCCATCCTCTCCTAAAAGTTGTTTCATATTGCAGCTGCGAGGTTTGCCTCCTGTTACACCTTTTTACTGTCAATTTCCTTTTTAGCCTTGAATGACCTCATAGGTCCCAGTGTTTGGCCTTTGACCAAAATTCAATATTCTATTCTATTCTACTCTATGATAATGATAATTATGATTATTGGTATTAGTAGCATTATAAGTAGGCTAGTTGTAATTAGTGGGTTAACTAGTTCGGCGAAGACTAACGAGTGCCAGAGATAACAATGAACTTCACGCACAGTTTCACTTTGCAATTCCTCTCCTTGGATCTGATGTTGCTCTGCAGGCTTTATTGGAGAGTAAAGAAAAACAAGATGTTAAAGTGAATTTTTGGTATACCAGGTCATTTTATACTTCAAAAACGAGTTTCTCTGAAATTAATATGATACGTGTCATCTTCACATTAGGGCATATTTATGTATTAATGAACCTGCGAATCTTCAGTATGGCTGCCCTGCAGTCATTTTGCCATTAGTATTGTACAGCTGGCTAAAAACGTCAGTGTGCTAGTAGGTAAGTTGTATAATTCAGTAGTTTAATTTTAATGATATCAGTCTACAGTTTTCCTCAGAGGAAAGAGTGAACAAAGCACTATTCTGCTGTGAAAATATAGATTTAACTACGAACAGGGACAGGTAGGGAGGAGGAAGAGGAGGCAGCAAAGGTCAACAAGAATCTAAGGTCACTTTTACCACTTATATGTATTGGTAACAACTACAGTGTACAATTTGGCTATTACAGACATATATATATATATATATATATATACACATAAGTATATGTATGTGTATATAAAAATACATATATATATGTATATGTATAATTATATATATATATATATATATATATATATATATACATAAGTATATGTATATGTGTATATAAAAATACACACACACATATATATATATATATATATATATATATATATATATATATATATATATATATATACATATATATATTAAAGTCATTTTATGTTGTCTTTTGACGCGACTAGCAGTCAGATATATTGCTTACTCTGTCAAGTTGTTTTAGACTTAAAGTATCATTGTATGTAAATGTGCTGCAGGAGGCAGGTAGTTCGTGTGTTTTCTAGACTTGGATCACCTAGTAATTCCCCCGTTCTTTCCTTGCCGTTACACCCAGCGGTCTGGAGGAAAATAAAATCTTCCTTCCCGCTCCCCCCCCTCCCTCCCTCCCTCTCTTCATATTCAAGTGCATATGCATATATCCTGGAAGTTTTTACGTTGATGTGTAGCCGTTCTTTTTGTATGTTTTTTTTTTATTAAGTAATAAACTTCACGGTAAAACGTGACTGCTGTCTTGCGCTTAGATGTTTGCCAGAAAGGAGTTTTGGGAATAATACTTCTTTTCCGTCTCCTCCTCCTCCTCCTCCCCCTCTTCTTCTTCCTCCTCCTCCTCCTACTGATGTACTACCAGTGTATTTTACGGAATAAGGAAACTGTCAATAAATATAGTTTTTGAGAAACCCATTTCACTTGACTTACATTCACTAGCATGAAAAAAGTTCGTGACTCTGCGGATTTATGGTTTGGGTCAAGTAATGCCTTGAATCATGACTATATACATTGGGTTAGCCTGCTCCCCGCGGTCGTCTTTCAAACTCACCGTCTGTTTGACTGCACTAAATCTCGAGAAGTTCAATTATTCTGAGTCATGGCCAAATGAGAGGACGACACCAGTTTGACTTAATAAGGAAATTTGCATAAAGTAGAAGATAGACACATGTTTATAAGGCTATTTGCGTTGACTTGTTTATAGGATCCTGCCTTTAAGGCTTGCAGGCTGGATAACTTTCATAGGAGCGTGTGAACAAGTGTGTTTTCTTGAGTGTGTTTTTATGATCTTGTTTAAATTTGCTATTTCAGTGGTCATGTTAATGACCTTTGGAAATCGTGGAATGTTTCTCTAATGACTCATGGTACTTGGTGCCTGGATCTCATGCGATCCGTTTTAGTAGCATTGAACCTCTCTTGAAATTCGTGAAACCAGTCACTTGGGAACCTTGAAATCTGGCCTTTAGGGACCACCAAGTTCGCTCTTTGGGCACCGTGGAACCTCACCGGTGATGCCAATGGTATTTGTTCTTGGGGACCATAACAACATACCATTTGGGTTTTGCCTCGCAGGGCCATGAAACGAGACCTTGCTTCAGGGGAGAAGAGAATAGCGATAATGAGGAAGTGATAGCGATGGTCCACTAAATATACATTTCCCACAAAACGCCATTATGAGTCATGTGGTCTTTTACTGACTGAAACCAGTGAGTAAACAGTGTGCTGGGGTTACGATTTAGGTTATTGGTTTTGAGGAGTAAGTTTGTTATTGCAAAATAAATCTCGAACTGTTGTATATCGAATTTTCTTCTCAATTAGTACTCGAGGACGAACGCAGAGAAAAGCAAAAGCTCAGCCAGAAAGATTTGAAAGTTTTTTGATAGTGTTTAACGAAAAGCACCGAGACTGGTGTATCAGACCATTGATATATTCAGCGAAGAGCGAACGACATGCAAAGCTGGAAAAGTGCTTATTCTTTTCTATTGTCACTTATGCTTCAATCAAAAGCCAGACTTCAGTTAAAAGCCAGCTAGAATGAGCTTCCAACTCTCTTCACAATTGAATAATTCACAGTTCAACAACTTAAGAGTTTCCAAACAGTAGAAGGGTTGTGGCTTACAAGTAAGTTAAGTATACCTTATTTTAACCAGACCACTGAGCTGATTAACAGCTCTCCTAAGGCTGGCCCGAAAGATTAGATTTATTTTACGTGGCTAAGAACCAATTGGTTACCTAGCAACTGGACCTACAGCTTATTGTGGAATCCGAACCACATTATAACGAGAAATTAATTTCTATGAATTTCTGTCACCAGAAATAAATTCCTCTAATTCTTCATTGGCCGGTCGGAGAATCGAACGCGGGACCAGCAGAGTGCTAGCTGAGAACAATACCCACCAGTCCAATGAGGAGCTTACAGCAAACCATTGATTAGTTTGTATTTTGTTCAAAATATATATATCGTCAGATATTATTATCATTAACTTTCGCAGTAAATTAATGAAATAATATTGCAAGAATTTCGTGTTTTCTCTTAAACAGTTGGACCAGAATTTGTATCCTGTCGTGTTCATCATACTTGACAGATTGTGATGGGTGAGTTTATTAGTAATTCGGAGGAAACTTGCTTATTAGGGAGGGAATGAGGTAGAAAGGGGGGATGTGGATAGGTATAAGGGAGCCAGGGAGGAAATTGGAGGGGTGGGGGGATGTCGAGATTAAAAGTTTGTTGGGGAATGAAGGAAGGAGGGAACGAGGGAATAGGAAGTAGAATATGGACAAGGGGACGCAGGTAAGGAATAAGAATTTAATAAGGATGGAGGTTGGAGGGGGTGGGGGGATGTCCAGTGGACGGGGCAGGGAATAGAAACATATTCAAGTGGGTTTAAAATGTATCAGGATCCAGAGAAGAGTTCTTCTCTGGATCCTGGAATGTATAGTGGACGAGGGAGAGGGTGGGGTGGAATAGTGGCTCTCACTGAGATATTTCTGTAGCAGTTTATTTCCTTGATTCTAATTTTAGTTACCTGTTTGGCCATAATTTGTGGTCTAGAGGACTCTTAGAGTGCTGTTGCTTTGTTATTTGTTCAAAGTAGGAATTATATTTTATCTGTGTATCTATTAAGGCTACACACACACACACACACACACACACACACACACACACACACACACACACACACACACACACATATGTATATATAGTATATATACATATATATGTATATACTCTATATTTGTGTATATAATTATATATAATATATTATGTATAATATGTGTGTATATATATATATAAATATATATATATATATATTATATATATATATATATATATATATATATATATATATATATATATATATATATATATATATATATATATATATATATATACGTGTCTGCCAGTACACACATATATACATATATATATATATATATATATATATATATATATATATATATATATATATATATATATATATATATATATATATATATATATATATATATATGTATATGCGCATACACACGTTTTTGTCAGCATTTTCATAATACTTTAATATTTTCTTTATATTTATACATCTGCCAAACACTTTCATCAGCATCTGAAATTGACTTCTATCGCCCGTGGCCTCAATCAGGAACCACGCGTACGGTACGTTACCGCAAGAATGGTATACTGTAGGAGAACCGATGTCGAAACACGAGCTTGCAGGCCCTAAGCGCCAGGCCTCCTCAATTCACTTTCTCTCGCGCCTTGTTCGGCTCGTTTCAGAAATGAATGAATGAAAGAAATAGCGTGTTACGAACTTGGCGTGCTGGTACCCTGCAGAGGATTATGTCGCAAAGCATTCAAAATATCTCTCTCTCTCTCTCTCTCTCTCTCTCTCTCTCTCTCTCTCTCTCTCTCTCTCTCTCTCTGATAATTTACTTGGGATTTAAATTTTTCTGTGAAAATGTAATTTCACTGACCAAGGTTAATGATGATTTTTTTAATTTAAATTGTATCTTTACTTTTTCCTCTCAGCTGTTTTGTTTCATTATTATTATTCATTATTTTGCTATTTATTTGTACATTTTCACCTGATTTCATTTTCAGTCGCGTGTCAGTCGTATTTTCTATTTTTAGTTTTCCAATTACTAAGAAAGCTTTTTTTTTTCATTTGCGTTACACCACGTATTGTTTGTTATTAATAAACTGTGTTTTCTTCTCGTATCATTTTCCGGATGCTGTCGTATTACGAGTCTTCCGTTACCTCAAATACCATAACCTTTTGAGGTGTTATCGCTCGCCCTCTGTCTCCCCGCTCCTTTTTTTTTTTTCTTTCCAAGAGAGCAGTAAATGATTTTCCATCGGCCCTAGTTTCGGCGGCGCAGCCGGGCGATCAGTGATCATGGAACGCACAAGTGCCGCCGCTGAGCGACCTTGAGAGTTTCACTTTTATGACGGCGTTAGTTAACTTTTGCCTCTGGGTGTCTGGGTAATTCTCTCTCTCTCTCTCTCTCTCTCTCTCTCTCTCTCTCTCTCTCTATCGTTTGTATGCTGTTTGTTGTGTATTCTCTCTCTCTCTCTCTCTCTCTCTCTCTCTCTCGTTTGTATGCTGTTTATTGTGTATTCTCTCTCTCTCTCTCTCTCTCTCTCTCTCTCTCTCTCTCTTGTTTGTATCTATTGTGTTTCTCTCTCTCTCTCTCTCTCTCTCTCTCTCTCTCTCTCTCTCTCTCATCTGCTGTGTTGATCTCTCTCTCTCTCTCTCTCTGTTTGTATGCTGTTTATCTGTGTTTTCTCTTCTCTCTCTCTCTCTCTCTCTCTCTCTCTCTCTTGTTTGTTTGTATCTATTGTGTTTTTTCTCTCTCTCTCTCTCTCTCTCTCTTGTTTGTATCTATTGTGTTTTCTCTCTCTCTCTCTCTCTCTCTCTCTCTCTCTCTCTCTCTCTCTCTCTCTCTCTCTCATATGCTATATGGTCTCTCTCTCTCTCTCATATGCTGTATGGTGTTTCTCTCTCTCTCTCTCTCTCTCTCTCTCTCTCTCTCTCTCTCTCTCTCTCTCTCTCTCTCCCTAACCCGAATGGGATTAATTTAAGTAATATCCAATGTGGAATTGTGTAACGCCTTGCTAGAATATTCAGTAGTGCTGTCGTCGAATTTTATAAATATGAGAGAGAGAGAGAGAGAGAGAGAGAGAGAGAGAGAGAGAGAGAGAGAGAGAGAGAGAGAGACTATCGAAAAGTTGTAAGGTCAGAAATGAAACGAAGATCGTTTCCGCAATGCGGCCTTGAATTAGGTCGCTTCTCAGACCTGTGAGCCAAATCTGAGGTCTGGTTTCTTTTAAGAATTTTCATGAGATGTTTGGATGCATCTTACGGAGGTGCTTTTTCATCCGCCATTCTTTCGTGTAAATTACAGACTAATTTCATGGAATGAGCCAGAAGCTGTGGAATTATTTGTTTTTATTCCTCTGCTAATATTTCTTGAATGAAATAGTGCTATGTTTTTGTTCTTGTTTCTGCCGTAGGTAGCAAATGTTTGAACTGGCTGCTCCAGTGAAGTTGGATTATAGAATCTCGTAATGTATTTCTCCAATTTCTTTTTCGTAAATTTAACGTCCTTAGTTAACCTTTACGGTAAGTGTAAGAGGTTCCCAGTGACAGTGTGGTTTTTACTTCTGTCCTGCAATTTTATGAAATCTTTCCTTTAAAGTTTTGCTAAGCCATATTTTTGAGCATATACGTAGGCCGTTAGTTGTGCCAGAACAGATGCACTAGTATTTATGAATATTTTCATGCAATACCAAAGGGATGTCAAGGTGTCTTGCAAGTAATATTTTTGTGTATATATCATAAAAATCATTAAGTAAATACCACGTGGCAAGCATTTTCATTCCATTCGTCTGTTTAACTTGAGATTTTTTCCTCTTAATTTTGGGTAGAAATTCCCATCTCGTTTGTCCGGGCAGCTGCTTCTGTTCTATTCCACTCAGTTGTAGAGAAAGGAGAATTGTCGTCTAGACGATTTTCACCAAAGACACCAGCTTTGTTCGCAGTTTTTAAGAAAGTATAGTTTGCTATAAGGCAGTTAAGAAAGATGAGCTTTTTATATTGTCTTATTGAAAGGAGAGGCCACCATAGAAGAACCTAGAGTCTGTGGTAAAGTGTTGGAGGAAGGAGGCCATGATAAGATCTAAAAGAAGTCTGCAAAAAGGATCAGAAGAAGAGAATGTCTGTTGAATGGTCTTGAATGAAGGATAGCTTATACTAAGGTTTTGAACAAAGAACATATTTTACAGTCTTTAAAAAGTCCCGAAAAAAAGGAGAGCTCGCGATAAGGTCTTCAAGGAAAACCAGAGATAAGTTCTTGAAGAAATGGGAGACTGCAATTAGGTCTTGAAGAAGGGAGACCCATGATAAGGTCGTGAAGAAATAATAGTCTGTAATAAGGCTTTGAAGAAAGTGAGTGTGCATTAAGCTAATGAAGAAATGAGAATTCATGCCAAGGAATTGAAAGTAGGAGAGTATGAAACGGGTCCTGAAAAAGTAACAGTCCATGACAAGGTCTTGAAAAAAGGCTCCAGCAGTAAGGTCTTGAAGAAATGAGTGCTCATGATAAG
Organism: Macrobrachium rosenbergii; assembly: GCF_040412425.1. Lineage (NCBI taxonomy): Eukaryota > Metazoa > Arthropoda > Malacostraca > Decapoda > Palaemonidae > Macrobrachium > Macrobrachium rosenbergii. The sequence continues at coordinate 57,129,558 of NC_089743.1, forward strand.
GACTTGAAAAAAAGTATGCAATGAGAACTTAAAGAAAATAATACTCTGTGGCAAGGTCTTAAAGATTTTGCAATAAGGTCTTGAAGAAAGGAGAGCCCTTGGTAACATTTATAAGAGATGTATATTTAGGTCTCGAAGAATGGAGAGCCCATGGTAAGGTCTCGAAAAAAGGTAGACTGATAAGGGCTCGAAAAAGAGAGATCCTGTGATAAGATTTTGAAGAAAGGCAAATGTGATAGTGTTGAGAAAGGGAGCCCCTGTAATAAGTTCTCGGAGACTGGAAGACGTATGACAAGATCTTGAAGAAGGGAAAGCCTGATAGAGGTCTCGAGGAAGGGAGAGCCTGTGATAATGTCTTAAAAAAAAAAAAGGAGAGCCGGTAATAAGATCCCGAAGCACGGACTAGTGATCAGGTCTTGAGGAGCGAAGTACCTGTGAACTAGCCTAAGGAGAGAATGTGATAAGTTCTCAAAATCAGATAAGGTCATGAAGAAAGAAGAGTCTGTGATAAGGTCTAGAAGAAAGTCTGTAATGATAGTGTTGAAGAAAGAAGTGCCTTTAATATGGACTCGAAGACAGCAGAGCCTCTGACGAGAAAGGAGGGGCTGTCATAATAACGTGAAAAAAGGAGAGCCTGTTATAAGATCTCAAACGACGGAGAATTTGATAAGGTATGGAAGAATGGAGAATCTGTAGCAAGGTTTTGAAGAAGGGAGAGGCTGTGAAAAGTTCTCAAAGAAAGAATATCCGGTGATACGGTCTTGAAGAATGGCGAAGCTGTGATAAGGTTGTAGCACCCACACGTGGACCCCACGCACACCTACACCTCGACTACCATTATCCTGTGACAAGGAACCCATGAACAAAACACTCGGATGAAAGAAACACAACTCTTCTTGTATGACTTTCGTACATATATCTTCCTTATTATCATTGTCACATTTTATGTATTATTAACATTGTATGTATTGCACTGCCAGTTTTCCAACCATATATGTATTGCACTGCCAGTTTTCCAACCATATATGTATTGCACTGCCAGTTTTCCAACCATATATGTATTGCACTGCCAGTTTTCAAACCATGTATATATGAACTTCATTCCAATAACCTGTACCATTTTATATGTATATTTCTCTCTGTACAAACACAAATGTTTGTACTTAATTCCTTTTTCTACTTGTCAGAGGTCAGAAGCTACATTGCTGCTCGCACGAGCCCTTGACCTGTGTAAATGTTTTGTAAATAAACTAGTAAGCTATAGACTCCGAATCTTACTTGTACCTCACCTCATATTGGTGACCAATGAGAACCTTGCCGCCACCTCCATACGCCTACTGCCATTTACGCCCCACAACCCAGAGGCATGGTTCTTCAAGGTGGAAACAATCTTCCGCACAAAGACGATCACCTTGGCAATGCGCAGAGCGGACGCCATCCTTGAATTCCTGCCAGATGATATCTTCGAGCAAATAGGAGGATGGCTCAAGGTACTAAAAGCGCCCGTCACCTATGAACTGCTGAAGGATCAGCAGAAGTCATCCTTCAGCAATCCACCTGCCAGAGAGCCAATAAGTTCCTCAACCACGTGGGGGCACCTATAGGAGAGTGACCGTCTCATGTGTATAAGCAACTTCAGTGGCTCATCATGCTGCCCGCCAAGGGCGACTAACCTGAGTCATCCTTAGACCTCGTGAAGGAGGTACTCCTCACAAAACTACCCTGCCAGACAGTAGCAGCCATGCCCAAAGCAACCCAACCATACTAATGTCAGTGGTGAGCAGACCGCTTGCCTCGTAAGAGAAGCTGCACCTGCCCACCGCTGTCATTCTTCCAGGTATGAACGAAGAGGCCCCACGTGCTTCCTCCTAAAAGACGAAAGATTGACACTGAGTTCCTAGTAGACACCGGAGTATGCAGATCTCAGCCAGCCCGAAAGAACAACTCAACCCCGCTCCCCCTACCAACCTCTACGTATCAGCTGCCAGCAGAGCACCACTTACAATGTATGGAAGGTGGGAGATGAAAGTAGCTTTCAGCGGGAAAGAATATGACTGGACTTTCATCATGGCAGACGTGATAATGGCGTTTTTAGGAGCGGATTTCCTAACAGCACACAACCTGCTAGTAGATGTAGCAGCAAAACAGCTGATCCCAAGAACAGCGCCGATATCATCTCCTCAAAAGCCAAACAGACGTACCACAAACACATCATCAGTGAGTCAACGAAAGCAACAAATATGCCCAATCGCACCAGACACCCCGCCACCATAGTTTCGGCAACTCCTACAAGAATATGAAAACGTATTCAAGGACTGTGTAGGATCAACCCTTCCCTCACATGGAGCGACGTGTCAATCAGTAGTGGAAAGATGACCATCACCTGCGAAATGAACACTTGACGCCCTCGCCCATACTTGCCAGAAGGCCTAAGAAGGAAGGCCTTCACTCTCACCCACAGCCTATCCCACCCTTCGGGCCGGTCAACTGCCCGAATCATAGCAGAGCGGTACATCTGGTGGGAATGAGAAGAGATGTGAAAAAGTGGACGAGAGAATGCATCCTGTGCCAGATGTTAAAAATTACAAGGCACGCCGAAAGAGTGGTAGGATAGTTCACAATAACGAACCGACAACTCACCCCAGCCACGTTGACATAGTAGGACCCCTACCCCCCTCCGAGGGGTACAGATACCTGTTTACCATCATGGAAAGGAACACCAGGTGGCCAGAAGAATTACCAATACGACAGCAAACGGCGGAGAGCTACATAAAAGCCCTTGTCGAGTGGGTCAGTAGTCACGTAGTCCCCCAGATCATCACCAGACACCCTCGCAGACAGTCTAGGAACAAAAATAATGCAGACGACAGCCTACAACCCGGAAGCCAACTCACCACCAGATGCCAAGGCAGGAGCTGGAGAAAGGAGCTACCATGGGTCCTACCGGGCCTGAGATTGACATTGCATGCAACGTTCAACGCATCCTCAGCAGAAGTCCTATAAGACCAAACACTGACATTGCCAGCAGACGCCTTCCAAGAACAAACAAGCCTGACATCACCATCACACACTCAAAAAGTGATAGAAAAGATAAGGCCAGCAAAAATGACCTACCACGCTATTAGAAAGGTGTACATCCTCAATGACCTGCAGAACGTAAAATATGCGTTCATAGGGGTAGACGCACAGACCACCCCCCCTCTCCCCGGCCCACTCAGGACCATACTGCATCATCCAGAGATGGCCCAAGGTGTACGAGATGACAGTGGACATCAGAATAATGTGGGTTTCCATCGATCATCTGAAACCCCTACCTACAGCCATAAGTCTCTTTGGGGGTTGGGGGGGAGAGTCCTGTAGCACCCACACATGGACCCTACACACACCTACACCATGACTGCCATTATCCTGTGACAAGGAACCCACAAATGAAATGTGGATGAAAGAAACACAACTCCTGTCATACGATTTTCATACATATATCTTACTTATTATCGTTGTCACATTTTATGTATTATTACTATTGTATGTATTGCATTGCCTGTTTTCCAACCATGTATGCATGACCTTCAGTCCAATATCCTGTACCATTTTATATGTATATTCCTCTCTGTGTACAAACACAAATGATTGTACTAATCCCTGTTTGTACCTGTCAGAGGTCAGAAGCTACATTGCAGCTCGCACGAGCCCTTGACTTGTGTGAATGTTTTGTAAATAAACTAATAAGCTATAGACTCCAAATCTTACTTGTACCTCACCTCATGAGATCTCGAAGGGAGAGCCTGTGATGAGTTCTCAAAGAAAGGAGACTGCTTGATAAAGTCCAAAGAATGGAGATCCTGTGATAAAGTTTCAAAGAAGGGAGGGCTTGTGATAAGGTCTCAAAGAAGAGAGAGAGCCTGGATGAGATCTCAAAGCCTGTACTAAGGTCTCAAAGAAGGGAGACACTGTGATAAGATCTCAGAGGCAGGAATATGTTTGATGAAGTCTCAAAAAAGGGAGATCCTGTGATGTGGTCTCGAAAAAGGGAGATCCCGTGATAAGGTCTCGAAAAAGGGAGATCCTGTGATAAGGTCTGGAATAACTGAGAGTCTGTGATAAGGTCTCAAAGCAGTTAGAGCCTGTGATAAGGTCCCGAAAAAAGGAAAGCTTTTAATAAGGTATCAAAGGAAGGAAAGCCTTTGATAAGCTCGTGAAGAAGGGAAAGCCTTCGATAATTAAAAAAAAGGAGTGTTTGATAAAATCTCGAAGAATGGAGAGCCTGTGATTAGGTCTTGAAGAAAGAGCGTATGATAAGGTTTTGAAAAAAGAAGAGCCAGTGATAGGTCTTGAAGAAGGGAGAGCTTGTTAGGAGGTTCCAAAGAAGGGAGAGACTGTGATAAGATCCCAGAGAAGTGAAAGCCTCTGAGAAGGTCTCGAAGAAGAGAGAGTCTGTGATAGATTCTCAAAGGAGGGAGAATGTTTGATTAGGTGTCGAAGAAGGGAGATCCTGTGAGAATGTCTCAAAGTAAGAAGAGCCTGTGATAATGTCTCATACAAGGGGGAGCCTGTGCTAAAGTCCCGAAGTAAGAAGAGCCTATGATAAGGTCTCAAAGAAGGGATAGCCTGTGATAAGATCTCAAAAAAGGGGAGCCTGTGATAAGGTCTCAAAGTAAGAAGAGTCTTAGATAGAATATCAAAGAAGGGAGAGCTTTTAACTGTTTCATAGAAGGGAGAGCCTGTGTTCTTGTCTCAAAGTAAGCAGAGCCTGTGATAAGGACTTGAAGAAGAGAGAGCCTGTAATAAGGTGTTGCAGTAAGAGGAGTCTTTGATGAGATTTCAGAGAGGGGAGAGCTGGTAATTGTGTTTCATAGAAGGGGGAGCCTGTGTTAAGGTCTCAAAGTAAGAAGAGCTGGTGATAAGGTCTTGAAGAGGGGAGAGCCTGTGATAAGGTCTTGAAGAAAGGAGAGCCTGTGATAAGTTCTCAAAGGAAGGAGAATGTTTGATAAGGTCTTGAAAAAGGAGAGCTTGTGAGAAGGTCCCAAAGAAGGGAGAGCCTGTGATAAATTCTCAAAGGCAGAAGAATGTTTGTTAAGGTCTCAAAGAAGAGCTTGTGATAGGGTCCTAAAGAGAGGATCGCCTGTGACAAATTCTCAAAGGCAGAAGAATGTTTGATGAGGTCTCGAAGAAGGAGAACTTGTGATAAGGTTCCAAAGAAAGGAGACCCTGTGACAAGTTCTCAAAGGAAGGAGAATGTTTTATAAGGTCTCGAAGAAGGGAGAGCCTGTGATAGGGTCCCAAAGAAAGGATCGCCTGTGATAATTCTCAAAGGAAGGAAAATCTCCGATAAGGTCTCGAAGAAGGGGGAGCCTGTGATCAGGTCTTGAAGAATGAAGAGCCTGTGATAATGCCTCGTAGAAGAGAGTGTCTGTGATAAGATTTCGAAGAAGGGGGAGCATGTGATAAATTCCCGAAAAATGAAGAGCCTGTGATTTGGTCTTGAAGAAAGCCAATGGTAAGGTCTTGAAGAAGAAAGAGCCTGTTATAAGATCTGGAAGTAAGAAGAGCCTGTAACAAGGTCTTGAGGTGGTCATGAGGAAGGGAGAGCCTGTGAAAAGGTCTCGATAAAAGGGGAATCTGTTAATATCTAAAAGGGGAATCTGTTAATATTTTGAAGAAGAAAGAGCCTGTGATAAGACTTTAGAAGAAGGGAGAATGTGATAAGTTGTCCAAGAAGGGACATCCTGTGGTAAGGTAGCTCTTCCTTGGGCGAGTCAGTAGAGTTGTAGCCTAGCACTCGCTAGGCCCGAGTTCGACTCTCTGGCCGGCTAATGAAGAGTTAGAGGAATTTATTTCTGGTGATAGAAATTCATTTCTCGCTATAATGTGGTTCGGATTCCACAATAAGCTGTAGGTCCCGTTGCTAAGTAACCAATTGGTTCTTAGCCATGTTAAATAAGTCTAATCCTTCGGGCCAGCCCTAGGAGAGCTGTTAATCAGTTCAGTGGTCTGGTAAAACTAAGGTATACTGAACTTAACTGTGGTAAGGTCTTTCAAGAATGTATGGCCAGTGATACTAAGGTCTTTAAGTAATGGAGAGCCAAAGTTGGGAGATAAGGTCCTTTAGAAAAGAAGTCCTTGATTGAGGTGGTCATTTAAAGAGAAGTACTATGTAGCGAACGCCCGCAAATGGGGAAGTCCTTGATAGAGAGGGTCCTTTAAAAAAGGGAAGTCCTCCTTTAAGAGAGGAAAGCCTGGGATTAAGTCTTGAGGAAGGTGAGCCTGCAATAACAAGGTCTTGAAGACAGGAAAAACCAGCAGCATGATCTTTCAGAGAATTTGTGTCTTTGATAAGGTCTTTAAGAAAGGAATTTGCAATAAGATACCTAAGGAAGGAGAGTGAAATTCTTCTTCGTTTCAACGTGCTTTTTCCCCATTTTTTTATGGGGTAAGCACGATGCCTTCTTTTGAAGGACTTTGATTTGGCGGTGGGGTAGGCCGTAGCCTCGATTGGCTGCAAGGAAGGAGAGTGAAATAAAACATTTAAATAAGGTTAGTTTATTTAGTAAGACAAAGGAGTCTTTGCTTTGTAAGTATTTTTGTAAGGGATTTTAAAGGAAAATTCCAGATATTGACTACAGAAGGAATACGAAATTGTGGGTGAAGTAGTGAGATCGTAATGATGGTAATTCATTTCTTATAGGCCTTGTTTTAATTTATGCTTTCTGTCACATTAATTATCGGAATATGAATCAGTAACAAATTTTCGTATATAAGTTAAATTCTGTAATACTTAATAAGTGGAATTGGGGACATTTTTTTTAGGGAGAGCGTATCTGCATATCATTAGTTGAATGCCTGTAATTATGTGGAAGTAATTTGAAAAATGATTAATTGGTGACCACTTGATAAGCCAATTTGGCGCGCTAATTTTAGCATATGCTCGTATTAGTAGCAGATGTTGTGGCGATAGTTGTAACAGTTATAGTAGTGGTAGTAAGTGGAGCACTAGTAGTATTAGTGTTGAAATTACAATATAATGATAAGGATAATTTTATATATCAGTATTAAATTTACAGTTGTCATAGATTTTATTAACACACTGATATGGAGAGTTAAATTGTCAAATAACTCGCCAAGCAGGCGTCCACAGGTAGCGTATATATCCATTTGTGAAAAAGATAGAAAACCAGACAAAAGAGACAGTAATCAACATTGAAACGAGGGTTTCATATTAAATCAAGGCATGCGTTTACAGTTTAGGCAATGAGCGACTGGGCAGTGTGGCTTAACATACTGGGATGCTGACGCTCTGCCGGAAGGGTAACGCTGAGGAGGCCTTGGCACTACTGTACAAGTGATCATGAAAGTTCCCTGTTGAAATACGGCTTATGCATGGAAAATGGCGAAATGAGATTTTTTCAACGATAGTCTAAAACTAAATGGTCATTTTTTGCTCTGTTTACGTAGGAGGAGCCCTCGTTTGCCTTGGCCGTTGATTGGGTATTTGCCATGTAATTGATCTGGTCTGTCTGCTACTTAATTTTCAGGTCATCCTCAGTGTGACACGCCCTTATTTGACACCCACTTACCAATCGATCATGATTGTAAGTGCAATACGGCGTCATATTTTTACAAGTTAAAAAATGAAATTAAATTGCTACAGTGCTAGATGTACTGTATACATATAGTAAGTTGCCGAAAAGAAAAAATGTGATGTTCTCTTGAAAAAGGTTGAAGATAAATATGAATCAACACTTGTGCAGGTGGCAATTCGCATTCAGTACGGTATTAGGTCTATTAGAAGGTGGAAAGGTGTACTGAAATGAAAGTGCGGTGATGTATGGTTAAAAATAGCACTCAGACTAATGATATATTTCGGTTTAAATGGTTGAAAATTATGAATGACATTTTAAATTGTCTTATTTCCTGTTTTGACTTTAGGGATTTGGACATTGAATTTCTGTCGTTTAATATGACTTGTAGATTTCATAACCAGTCTGTTTAGAATGACGTCACTCGACGAAGGAGCTTTCAAATACTTCTGTTAGAAAATGAATATATACACATATATATGTATGTATATATACATATATAGCCTATGTATGTACATATGTATACATGTATGTATATATGTATATGTATGTATATATATACATATACATATATATATATATATACATACATACATATATATATATATATATATATATATATATATATATATATATATATATATATATATATAGTGTTGCCTCAAGATTAGTAGATTCTATAGATTTTCTTGTCGACGTAGTATTTTGCTGATGAATGCAAGCTTAGAAATATAGTGCCTGTTCTAAAAAATGGCTTATCAGCAGACTACAGTAACTACAGGCCAATTTCTATTCTCCCTCTGCTCTCCAAAGTTGCAGAAAAACTTATTTTTAAGCCAAATATACAAGTCTGTGGAATCCAAAGGATTGTTACCCAATAGTTAGTATGCATAAAGGAAGCAGTTGGTTACTTGTGTGGCTCTTTTAGAATTGACATGGCATTTGCAAGAGAACCTTGACATGGGCTTTGATTGTAGAGTAATTCAGATAGATTTTGGTGCTGCTTTCAGTTTAGTCAGTCATAAGGTACTTAATTTTACACTTCAGAATCTTGGGAGTGGGCGGATATGTTTTATGATTACTTCAAGATTTCCTTCCGAGTAGGCAGCAGCAAGTTGCTGTTGATGGGAGTTTTAGCGAACCAAGACCTACTATACAGTGTCTGGCGTTCCACAAGGTAGTGTTCTTGGTCTGCTATTATTTTTAGTGTGTACAAGTGTTTTGGTTGCTGGCCTGGAAAACAAGACTGTTCAGTATGCTGATGATGCAACACACATGGGTGTAGTGAAGTCTCCACTCACGGGAAATGAAGCTGCCCTAGTCTCATTTATGACATGGAGCGGATTAGAGAATGGTATAGTCAGTTTGGTATGACGCTGAACTCCGGTAAAACGAAAACATTATTGACTGGTACAGTAGTTCTCGTACTGGTTTTCCACCCCATCCTCCCCTTTTAGAGGATGGGACTCTGCTGAGTAAGTCTGAAGCTTTAACTTTCCTTGGTGTTACTTTTGACACATCTTACTTTTGAAAAATATCTAATGAAAGTGTCAACAAATGCTGCCCGGAAGTTAGGTATTGTACTTAAGGCCTCATATTTATAACAATGATAAAGCGGGGTTCTGTATCCTAACATTAGCAGTTATTTGGACCATCAACGGGTGGTCTCTTGTTTTTAAATTTTTCACAAGTTATATTTTGGCAGAGAACTTTCGGTATCACAGTTGATCTTTTCCTGCCGAGAGCGACCACATTTGCTGAACAGCACCACCAATATGCAGTAAATGTGCCACGCTGTCGAACTTCTCAGTTCCAGTGGTCTTTTATTACTCGCACCGTTGGACTGAGGGATGTAGTGCAATTAGAACCTCAGAAGTTCAAGCGAAGATGCATTGCATTACTACCATAAAACAGTTCACCCTGTATTTTAATAATTCAAGTATATTTTTATCTGTGTATGTATCATTTAATAATTAGTTGTTTTCACTTCTAATAACAGATCTTTTCTTTCCGTATTTTCACATATCTTTTGTAATTTCTTTCAAATTATCACCGTATCCATCTGAAGCTTTAATTTCAAGTCAGTGGCCTGTGTAGGCTTGTTCCCTGTGAATTGGGGTTTATCTTCTGAATAATATATATATGTATATATATATATACACATACAGTATATATATATATGTATATAAATGTGTATATATATATACAGTATATATATATATATATATATATATATATATATATATATATATATATATATATATATGTAGAAATCTACTGGTCACTTTTTACCAGATACATATGTAATTGTAATAGCCATAATGCCCTCTTAACTTCTCGAATTCTTCGTGCTTTTTTTTTGGATACACGCTAGTATGTGTATATATACCGTATATATAGGTACACACACACACACACATCTTCGTTTAACGTGCTTTTTCCCATTTTTCATATGGGGTAAGCATGATGCCTTCTTTTGAACGACTTTGATTTGGCGTTGGGGTAGGCCGTAGCCTCGATCGGCTGCCCTGCCTGACATTGCTTAGACCCCGGTAGTACATGTGTATATGTATCGTGCCAAATCCCCAGCTCCCTTTCCACTAGCAGCAGAGACGTGAGCAGTTTAGGCCGACAGTTCGAGACATGTAAAGCGTCTGTTATGTTCTTAGAAGATGTTGGATTGGCTTTGTTTGTGTGTGTATTAGTCTGTAACACCCATTTGCTTTCAGCAAACCTATCCGCTGATTACATACATAATCCCGGGGTGTCTACACCGATAGCAAAGTGTCCGCCCTCTGACCGGCCGGCTGCGGATTTGAACCCGCGACACAGACTTCTTATGAAGTCCGAGTCTGCTGCTCTACCGACCGAGCCATCGAGGCTCCACACACATACATATATATATATATATATCTATATATATAGAAGTGTGTGTGTGTGTGTGTGTGTGTGAAGCTAATAAATATAAAGTAGATAATACTGTAAGTATATTACAAGTTAATATATTCAGCTTGATCATACGATAAATACTATAGAGTGGCATTTCAGAGACTGGTTGAAAGGTTTCGTTCAGAGGCTTATGCGACTTGAAGAGAGTACGTTGCAGTGCCAGTTCATGGCCGCAAAAATCAATCAGTCAACTAACGAAAGTGTCATGGCAGGAGGATTTCGTAGAGTGTCTCAATTTTCGACTAAGACGAGTTTTCCTCTTATTGCTGCAAAACTCTCCTCTCCCTTTCATTGCTGGGATTTGCATGTGCGACGTAATCCGTTTGTCCTGATTTGGGTACATTTTGAAAAATCACCCATACACACGAAGATAGGGTTTTTTGTGTATATTTTTACTATTTTTATGAATTGCAAGGCATTTGAAAATATCTTTGTTTAATTTTATTTAGAAGCGACTCCTTTTACTAAAAACGATACTACTTTTGTAACAGCATATTACTCTTAGAATATCAGGGACATGCACTCCGGAAGATAAGTAAAGGTACACTTCGTACTTTTTTTTCGGTCGTACACGTTGTCAGTGCTCAGCTTTTATATACGGTATATTATATATATATATATATATATATATATATATATATATATATATATATATATATATGTAGTCTATATGTATGTATACATATACTTATATGAGATATATATATATATATATATATATGTATATATATATATATATATATATATATATATATATATATATATATATATATATATATATATATATATATATATATATATATATTTACATATATAAAATAAAAGCTTAAACTTTTACCTTTATTCATTTATCTTTTTCCATGCTAATGCGGAAGACACTATCAACATTATGACGTATCTACAATTAGGTTATCACCCTCTCGTTCTTGTATTTTTTTTATCATTTAAGTCTGTCAAGTATCTGTCATTAGATAGCTCCAAACCTCTTCTTCCATCTCCGTCCACTGTTTTGTTCCCATTATGGAATCCGTGGGAAAGGCAAACAGCAAAGGTGACAGCAGATTCGCCTGACAAGAATCCGTCAACATTGACTTTGCATCTGCTTCGTTCAAGGTAAATTTCAGTAGGCTTTACAAGGACTCTCTCAGATTCTGATGTTAAATGGCGCCATGTAAATTTCATATATTCTTTAAGACTGATGATACGGTATGACGTCATCTGTAAAAAAAAGTTAAGTATACTTTTAGTTTAACCAGGCCACTGAGCTGATTAACAGCTCTCCTAGGGCTGGCCCGAAGGATTAAACTTATTTTACGTGGCTAAGAACCAGTTGGTTACCTAGCAACGGGACCTACAGCTTATTGTGGAATCCGAACTACATTATAACGAGAAATGAATTTCTATCACTAGAAATAAATTTCTCTAACTCTTCATTGGGCGGTCGGAGAATCGAATGCGGGCCCAGCAGAGTGCTAACCGAGAACGATACCAACCCGTCCAATGAGGAACATGACGTCATCTGTAGAAGAAAATATTATTTTGACGTCACACAGTATCCGGATGACGTCGGGAGAGTTTTGGGGGATGGTTTACTCTCATCTCCCATGAAACCAGCCTTAATTGAAGATCACTAAAATGTTTGTCTATTTTTTTCCCTATTTTCGGTACATTTTTTATCGTTAATATATATATATATATATATATATATATATATATATATATATATATATATATATATATATATATATATATTGTGCAAAATAAATGTTGTTTAAAAAAACATTTACGAACAACAAAGTTTTTGATCCCCAAAAACCTCAACGGGTTAACAGGAATGCTACAGTGACCTAAGAAATTCCATATTATTTATCTGCGGCGATGAAATGCCTTCTCGTATTTAACAAAAGCCATTAAAAATTCCGTACACTGCTGCACAATATGTCGTAGCACCAGTGTTTGATCTGTGGGATTCCTGCCTTTTCTGAAACTGGAATATTCATCTCCAAGCATTTTATCAGGTGGTTTCTCTAGCCTATTGAGAATGAGCGTACTGAATCTGTAATAGTAAATCCGAATGGATCTTGTTTGCTCTCCCCCGGGTGACAGTAGGGGAGACATGACACAGCCACCCTCCCCCTGCAAACAGGTTTGTCCGCCCTGGGTGGGGGCGGGGTAGGTAGGGGAACGGGAGGGTAGGAGGGACATCCACCCTCCTCCTACAAACCTGTTTGTCCTCCCTGGATGGGACCTGGTAGGTAGGGGATCATGAGGGTAGGGGAGACAGCAGCGCCGAGTTCCAGCTCGCCGCGAGTGCCAACAAACTCGTATTTTCATAATAGATGATGTAAGTTCAAAGCCTTGATGGTTACCATGTTGTCAGGTCACCTTATTTAGCTCTCTTGGACGTGATTTTCAATTCCCAATCATCAAGCTTTGTTTTGTCATTCCATATTCTGCTGAACATACGTTAGCGTGTGGGGTGTCATTTAATTTTCGGTTGAAATATCTTCTCCGATTCCATCATAACCTGGTGTATGTATGCATGTCTATCTGAGAAATAGTTAAAGAAATAAGCTGCTAGACTTGCTAGCGCTTCTTCATTCTTGATTCTCATCCGACCGTGAATTATATATATATATATATATATATATATATATATATATATATATATATATATATATATATATATATATATATGACACATTACACAAGGGAAAAATAAGAGACTGGGTGGAGGTCCTGACCGGTTTCGACTTTATTTCAAGCCATTGATGAAGGGCTGATACATAGTATTAGAAGTCACAAATATATACACTGACGAACATACACAACCGTTTGAGACTACAGCTTCCCGCACAGGTGGGTGTCAAGGTAGGAGTGGCCTTCAAAACTCATTTGGCTAAAAATAACAATATACTCTTTGGGAACAGTACTGATAAACGTAGCGACCATAGGAGACTACAGATCCACACCTGACAGGTGTCAGGGAGGCGGGGTTGGAAAACTCATTAACACTGCTGCCCCCGTACTGTGTTTGCAAATATAACAATCTTATTTACATACATCTCTACTGCCTACCTTAAAATTTAAGCAATTTAAACATTTCTTTTGATATTAAAGGATCAAGTTTATACATCCCTTGACTGATATTCATATTATGGCTGTAACTCATTTATAAAGCTAGATTCAATTATATTCCTTTCCAGTGCATTACTAGAATATACAATCCTATTTGCCCCTTCCTAGTTGATAACATGATTGTTCTCACTAACATGTACAAAAATACCACTGTTCCCCTGTGCACATCTCACACATTTTTTTATGCTGTTCTATTCTCTTTTCCAGTGCTTTACCCGTTTGGCTAATATAAAAGTTGTCACAAGACTTAACATGGAATTTTTTATACACACCCTTTAGTATTGCTGGGAGAGTTCTTGATAAGTACATGTTTCATTGTTTTATTGTCCTTAAATGTGACATTAACACCAAAATTCTTATAACTTGATCCTTTAATATCAAAAGAAATTTGTAGATTGTTTAAATTTTAAGGTAGGCAGTAGAGATGTATGGAAATAAGATTATTATATTTGTAAACACAGTACGGGGCAACAGTGCTAATGAGTTTTCCAACCCTGCCTCCCTGACACCTGTCAGGTGTGGATCTGCAGTCTCCTATGGTCGGTACATTCATCAGTATTGTCTCCAGAGAGTATATTGTGAATTTTAGCCAAATGAGTTTTAAAGGCCACTCCTACCTTGACACCCGCCTGTGCGTGGATCTGTAGTCTCAGACGGTTGTGTATGTTCGTCAGTACTGTTTCTTTAGTATATATATTTGTGATTTCTAATACTATGTATCAGCCCTTCGTCAGTGGCTTGGAAATGAAGTAAAAACCGGTCAGGACCTCCACACAGTCTCTTATTTTTCACCTGTGGTAATGTGTAATGAATGAATCATGTACAAAAGTGATTATAATCATATAAAATATATATGATTATAATCATTATATAATATATATATATATTATATATATATATATATATATATATATATATATATATATATATATATATATATTTATTTATATATATAAACATATACATATACTCGTATAATAACATATAATATATATAATGTATGTGTATGTTTATATAATGTACATATATGTATATATATGTTTATATGTATGTATATAATTTTTATTTACGTTTAATGTAAGTGTTTGCGTCCGTGCTTACCAAAAAAAGATTGGGGAGGGTATGTATATTTAAGAAGCCGAAGGTCTGCAGACAGAGAGTGGTTATAATTCTATGCATATTGGCCTCAATAAGTGGACCCGTTAAGTGGCTGGAGGCGTTCATAAAGAACGCTGTTTACGAACGCATGCTTATGCGAGTCGGCCACTTTAATCTGAATTTACTCAGTACGTTTCCTTTTTACATTCCAAGTATAATTATAGATTGTGTTACACATCTTTGTGAATGGTTAGAATTTTGTATATTTTTTGTTCCGTATCATATTTAAAAGGCATTAGTATATTTTGTTTAATATTGCATATTGACATTTGAGCTTGGTATTCACAAACAAACTTTATCATTCCAAGGTATGTTTGGTTCATTTATTTATTTTGCCTAAATTTGTTCAAACTCCAAGCTTTTAGGTCTTTATTTTTAGCTAGCCTCTTGTAAGTTGTATGATCAGTCAAAGTTTTAAAGGGTTTTGTAAATAATTTTCCATTCTTTTTGCATGGATTCTTGGAATAGGTTTGATTTTTGTTTTCTTCACAAAACACCAGGGGCCCACGCACTGAAACACACACGCATGTATATATATATATATATATATATATATATATATATATATATATATATATATATATATATATTTATATTATATATATATGTATAATATACTGTCTATATGTGTGTATATGTATATATATAAATATATATATGTATATATATTTTATATATGAATATCTATCTCTGTATATAATATATATATATATATATATATATATATATATATATATATATATATATATATATATATATATATATATATATATATATAT
Organism: Macrobrachium rosenbergii; assembly: GCF_040412425.1. Lineage (NCBI taxonomy): Eukaryota > Metazoa > Arthropoda > Malacostraca > Decapoda > Palaemonidae > Macrobrachium > Macrobrachium rosenbergii. The sequence goes on from NC_089743.1 coordinate 57,145,159, forward strand.
ATATATATATATATGTACATATATATATGTGTGTGTGTGTGTGTATGAACATTTGACTACGAAGGAGAAACATGATTACAGTCAAAGCCGTACTCATCTCTTAGTTGTTAAATAAAGACTGAACACCCTAAACGTTGTATGTGGTACATAAGCCCACGAAACACTAATCGACGGATCCGCCCTATCTGCGCAGCACCACTCAACTCTTGTTGCAAAATATATTTTGTGATTCATACTTTATATACTGCGCACGCACGGTCGTACACACACACATATATACATATATTAACAAATTACACACACATATGTATACTTTATATTACATACACAGACACACATAAATATATGTGTGTGTATGTAATATACAGTATCTATATATATGTGTCTATATTATATATATATATAATATATATATATTGATGTATATGTATATATGTATATAAGTGTATTATACACGCAGTCCATCATACCTAGGATGCCTCACCTTTTTCTGGTTTTACTTTAAGAAATAAATATCCATCGTCAAAACTCCTTTCGTTAAGTAAATTATTTTATTTGCAATTTTGTACGCTAGCTGCATCTGTCATTGTAACGTCAGATTTTCCCTCTAAAGCAGTAGTTTTCAGCCTGTGGGCCATGGCACGGACATCTTTAAAATACCATTTAAAAAATGAAAAATCATTTATAGTAAATGCAGGCCAGTGCTTTCTTTCATAAATGAAAATGAATAACTAATAAAGTGTTCTGAAAAATATTTCCATAAATGAAAATGTAAAACTATTAAAGTGTTCTGAAAATGCTTTATAATAAAATGCTTTTATCATCATTACACAATTCTGAAGGGCAGTGGGCCATGAGTATTTAGGGATGCCAAAAATGGGCCATGGGCACAAAAAGGGTGAAAACCACTGCTCTAAACGAATTAAACAAGCAGGTAACATTGTTTGTGACAAAGACAACTTGGGTTCATATGATTATGTGCTGGAAATTAAATCAGATTCCATTCCTCGCTCATCGAAGTGGTTAGGCCCTGGATAACAGGTCGTCGTTATATGGAAATCAACGTCAGTCGAAAAATATATTAGTCTTAAGGCGCGTTTACACCGGTGCAGCTTTTCGTGCGCACAGGAGGCATGCGCCTATTTCATAGAGAGGCAAGCAGAGGCATGCCTCAAATCTGTGCGCACAGGCCAATGTGCACACACGCACGTAGGCGCAAGTGTCTCCCCATCCCAGATTGGGAGACCCGTCGTGCAACAGTCGCCAGTCGCACGCCAGACACCATTTGATATACACCTAGGTACTCTATTGCCAGTATGGCGGATTGGTCAAACGAAAAAAAATATTAACTTTATTGAGGATTATCGTTCCTATACTTGTCTGTGGAATGCTAACTCCGATAATTATAAAGACAGGGTCAAATGGAGTGGATGCCCTGCTGTTCCTAAAAGCTAAATATGTATTTCAAAATCAGTTGGAGACATACGTGTGAAGTTCTTGAAAAGCACATTGCTTGCCATCCTAACCTCTTCTTCTACACTCACACATACCCCTCCGACGTGCAAGATATTCATTGACCCAGCACTCACGCCTTTTCCTTCGATTTCGTCTTTGTCTCAAAATAACACAAGCTGCGGCAGCAGCAACTGCTGGGTCGAGAGCAGATATGTTGACGACTGCTTGACTCTCGGTGTGAACAGAAACAGGCATGCGCACAGAGGCATGCGGCTATGGCATGCGTGAACGTACGTATTGCGGAGAGGCATGCGTAGCCGCACGGCAACTAGGCGCAAGGCGCACCCAGGACCCACTTACTAAATGGGTCCTGGGCGCACCGGTGTAAACGCGCCTTAAGACTAATTTAAGGCTCGCTCCAGCAAAAAGGAGGGGGAGGAGTCTAGCTACTTTGGATTATCTCGCTAAGATTTTTATTTATCCTAATAAGTGTTTTTTTTTTATTTTAAGCAATATGCCATGTTGTATTTATTAGTACTCCATACCCTTTGATTCTAACCTAGCCTGGATAGAATAATTTAGTATGCATGTTTGCCGTCCGTGCAGTGTACATGGAATTTTGTTTGTAGTTATTTAAGTACAAATCGTACATTGCCAACCTCATTCATATTCACAGATTTTTTATTGTTAACTTTTATGTTATCATATAATTTAACCGTAACTGGTAGCAAAGAATGCCCACACTGACAAGCATACACTCATAAAAATAGGCCTGGAATTTTACATGAAGATTTCATTCAAATGTCTTTGATTGATGTGGTTCGTTTCTTCCGTAATCTGTTATGAAAACCATAGGGAGAAAGACAATGCTATTTTTATGAGAAGGGATGTTTTCTCTCTCTCTCTCTCCTCTCTCTCTCTCTCTCTCTCTCTCTCTCTCTCTCAACTACAGTTATACCCCATACCCATGCAGGATATAAAAAGCCGGCCAAAATGGTGTATGTAGAGTTTTCCTTCAGTTTCTTAAATTCTGTAGTAAATGTTCGTTCAGTTACGTATATGGATGGTAGTACGTAGGGGGAGGGGGTAGTCTGTAATGTGTAAGTTCTCTGACACGGTGGCAAGGCTTTGACGTCACAGTTTAGCACATTTGTAAATAACAGCAGTGTTTGCATACTTCAACAGGCCATGAGTATGGTTTCTTACGTCCTCAGTCCCTAGATATATCTCAAAACGTTTTTAGTTTCCTGCAGAAGAAAAGTATTGAGATGGCACTTTTTCTGTCCGCCCTCAGATCTTGAAAACTACTGAGGCTAGAGGGCTGCAAATTGGTATGTTGATCATCCACCCACCAATCATCAAACATAACAAATTGCAGCCCTCTAGCCTCAGTAGATTTTATTTTATTTAAGGTTACAATTAGCCATGATCATGCATCTGGCAACGATGTAGGACAGGCCACCACCGGGCCGTCGTTACAGTTTGATGGGCCGCGTCTCACACTGCGTTATACCGAGACCACCGAAAGTTAGATCTATTTTCTATGGCCTTGATTATACGCTGTGCAGAAAACTCGATTTTACTTGTAATGTGTGTTCAAACCACTGTTTCGCTAGGTGCAATTTCTTGTTTACCATTCCTTAATTTCCTATGTTACTCGTGGTAGGAAGTGAATAGGATTCTGTGCCAGCTGTCTGTTATATAAATTGTAACTGATGTTGCAGACAAGAACCCCTGCATATTGCATTGTGCCCACATGCTCAGACCCACAGCTTCATCCACTCACACTCACATTAAAATATGAATGACACTGAATTTGTACTATTTATTATTATTTCAGTAGATGATAGCTATTCACATGGAACAAACTCACAGGGGCCATTGACTTGAAATTCAAGCTTCCAAAGAATGTTGGTTTCAACCTCCCACTGCAAACCCCACACTGCAGCAGTAACTGATCATGATATAGAGCCAGTGATTTTTGTCTCCCTGGGGGAGACGCGAACCCGCGACATCTGAGTGGCATGTCAGTACACTAACCACCATACCAGCGGACTTGCTACTATAAACTGCTTGAGCTGAAGGAAAATAAGGGTGGTTGTCATTGCAGTCCCGCAGCTATAGCCGAACTGACCAGAGCTCTTAGTCTCCCACTCCAGGCGAAGTGAATAGCCTATATTTGAGATTTGCTTTTAAACAAACACGACAACACCCTTCCGACAAAACACAGGTTTTTTTGGGAGTAAATCTCTATCAGAAATGAACTGCTGGTGTAAGTAAACCTGACAGTCAAATTCGTATCTTGATACTAAGCGTGCTTAAATTACTTCAGACTTCAGTCTGTCATTCAAAAACTTAAATAATAGCCTTTTATTTTTCGAAGAAGATAGGACAATCTGATGATAAATGTCGAGAGCAACTGCCAAATGAGCCTCATTAACGAACCAATTGCTTTGATTGTGATAGATCTGGGTCGCTTGTTGGTGAAAAGTTAGCACTAATTGGACGATGTATGTGAAACACAAGTAAGCAGTTGCCATGTTATGGCGCATAGATTGATTTTATATTATATATTTTCTTGATCTTAAGACATGGGCCTTAACATGAGTTGTACATTGTAGGTTAGATAATTTCTCTGGCTGTTGTGGTTCAGAAGAAAACTGAAGTACCAAAATTTTCAGAATAAGAATATTCAAGTTCTGTGACAAACGTGAAGTTCATTATGAGCGCAAAAAATTGTCCTTGAATTGAGAAAGGGAATGCCACAATTTTTTATGTATGAACATATTGTATTTTAAACAGGAAAGAAATAAAGTTTGAGAATAATTGCTCGTAAAACGGTTATGTGAGGAATGTCTAAAAGGATGAAGTCGGCAAAATTCGTAATTTTTTTATAAGTAATGCAGAGTATTACGTAATCATGGCTCATGTAAATGCACTTTCCCCCAATAAAACAATGATATCAGTATAGTTATACCGTTTCTGAATGTGTTCATAAATTCAGAAAACG
>NC_089743.1:57154623-57187123 GCF_040412425.1 Macrobrachium rosenbergii
GCCCTCAAGAGACTGGCGAACCCTGGGGGTTTGTGGGCCTCATCCTTGAAGTTCTTGGGCCCTCTCCAGGTCTGCTTCCCCAGCTTGGCAGGATACCTGCCTTCCTCCGAGGAAGCAGGCTCTGGGTCGGACCCTTCCCTTCAAGGCTGCCCCAAGAGGAGCTTTTGGGCCTCATCCTTGAAGCTCTTGGGCCCTCTCCAGGCCTGCTTTCCCAGCCTGGCAGGATACCTGCCTTCCTCCAAGGAAGCAGGCTCTGGGTTGGACCCTTCCCTTCAAGGCTGCCCTCAAGAGGAGCTTTTAGGCCTCATACTTGAAGTTCTTGGGCCCTCTCCAGGCCCGCTTTCCCAGCTTGGCAGGATACCTGCTGTCCTCCAAGGAAGCAGCCTCTGGGTTGGACCCCTCCCTTCAAGACTGCCCTCAAGAGACTGGCGAGCCTTAGAGGTTTTTTTTTTACCTCATCCTTGAAGTTCTTGGGCCCTCTCCAAGCCTGCTTTCCCAGTCTGGCAGGATACCTGCCTTCCTCCGAGTAAGCAGCCTCTGGGTCGGACCCTTCCCTTCAAAGCTGCCCTCAAAAGACTGGCAAGCCTTGGGGGCTTTTGGGGCCCATCCTTGAGGGGCTTGGGCTCTCTCCGGGCCTGCTTCCCCAGCCTGGCAGGATACCTGCCTTCCTCTGAGGAAGCAGCCTCTGGGTCAGACCCTTCCCTTCACCCTACTCTTTGCTTTCTCTTACCCAGATTTTCAAATATGACATTTGCTCTCTCTGAAGGCTTCCAGACAATTTGAAGCATCTCGGAGATTGTTCCTAGAGACTTTGGAGTTCGGCACATGAGCGAATGGCATTTCTCTCGTTCTTCCAGGAACTGGAGACTGAAGGATTCCAAATTGTCATCAAGGAAAATACTGAAGTTTTAGATCTTTTTAACCATTACTTTGAGTTCCTTTTCTGACACATAAGCAGTTTCTTTACTTTAATGAGTCGTCTTCTTTAATCTTATGGGATTCCCACTTACTGATATATAGATATCTCCCAACGACAAGAGAAGACTTCTGGGTATTCTTGAAGAGTCTTCACGACTCCAGGATCCTTTGAAGCAGTCTTCAGCTCCTGAAGCATTCCTGGAGAATCCAATGGCTGTTTCCAAAGGCATCAGTGCCTGGAAATAGTCTTGAAGCCTTTGGAGGCCCCAGAAGCCTCTGGAATTCATCGGCAAGAACGTAGGGCTTATTCATCTCCAAAAACCTGGGTTTCCCCCAAAGAAATCTTTGAAGCCTTTCATCTCTGATTTCTTCTCAATAAAAGTTTGTTCTTTAGTATTGTGCAAGAAATCCAAAGGCTACAGAGCCTGGAGATTGTCTTGAACCCTTTGGAAGCCTCAGGAGCCCCCGGAATTCCCAGAAACCTTCGGAATTCCCAGATTCCCCACTGTCACCCAGTTGACAATGTGGAACATAGAGGGTATATACCTGGAGTTACTATCTTTATACCATTACTCTGTAGTTCAGTGGTCTTCCACCAGCATGCTGCTGCAAAGCCTTGTGGCCATCTTTAAAGGTCTGGTAGCCCTCAAATTCAACAGGGGCCTAGTGTGATTGTGAATTTTTTATTGTTAATTGTTTAGAGAATGTTTATGAGTGTTTAGTTTAGGGATTAGTGAGTGTTAGTGAATGTTTAGTGTGTAAGTATTCAGTGAATGTTTAGTGAGTGGTTAGGGTTTAGTGAATGTGTTGTGAATGTTAATATTTATTGTGTAAGTATTCTGTGAGTGTTTAGGGTTTAGTGAATGTTTTGTGAATATTAGTGAATGTTTAGTGTGTAAGTATTCAGTGAATGTTTAGTAAGTGTTTAGTGAATGTTTTGTGAATGTTAGTGAATGTTTAGTGTGTAAGTATTCAGTGAATGTTTAGTGTGTAAGTATTCTATGAATGTTTAGTGAATGTCTTGTGAGTGTTAGTGCTTAGTGAATGTTTAGTGTGTAAGTATTCAGTGAATGTTTAGTAAGTGTTTAGTGAATGTTTTGTGAATGTTAGTGAATGATTAGTGTGTAAGTATTCAGTGAATGTTTAGTTGGTGTTTAGGATTTAGTGAATGTTTAGTTTGTAAGTGTTTAGTGAATGTCCTGTGAGTGTTAGTGCTTAGTGAATGTTTAGTGTGTAAGTATTCAGTGAATGTTTAGTAAGTGTTTAGTGAATGTTTTGTGAATGTTAGTGAATGTTTAGTGTGTAAGTATTCAGTGAATGTTTACTTAGCATTTAGGATTTAGTGAATGTTTAGTTTGTAAGTGTTTAGTGAGTGTTTAGGATTTAGTGGATTTTTAGTGCTTGGTAGTGTTTAGTGAATGTTTAGTGTGTAAGTATTCAGTGAATGTTTAGTGAGTGTTTAGGGTTTAGTGAATGTTTTGTGAATGTTGGTGTTTAGTGAATGTTTAGTGTGTACGCATTCAGTGCATGTTTAGTGCGTGTTGAGGGTTTAATGAATGTTTATGTGTTTAGTGAGAGCATAGTGTTTAGTGAATGTTTAGAGATTGGTAGTGTTTACTGAATGTTTAGTGTGTAAGTATTCAGTGAATGTTTTGTGTGTAAGTATTCAGTGATGTTTAGTTAGTGTATAGGGTTTAGTGAATGTTTTGTGAATGTTAGTGCTTGGTGAATGTTTAGTAAGTATTCAATGAATATTTAGTGAGTGTTTAGTAAATGTCTTGTGAAAATTAGTGTTTAGTTAATGTTTAGTAAGTGTTTAATGAGTGTTTAATGAGTGATTAGTGAACGTCCATTGACTGTTTAGTATTTAATGAGCATTTATGGATTTAATGAGCATTTAGGATTTAGTGAGTATTTAGTATTTAATGAGTGTTTAGGGTTTAGTGAGTGCTCAGTGAGTGATTCGTGAGTGTTTAGTGTATAGTGGGTACTTAGTGAATGTGTAGTGTATAGTGAGTGCTTAGTGAATGCTTTGTGAGTGATTAGTGTTTAATGAATGTTTAGGATTAAGTGAGTGTTTAGTGAATGTTTACCGAGTGTCTTGGGGTACAGTGAGTATTTAGTGAGTGTTTAGTGTTTTATGAGTGTTTAGTGAGCATTTAGTGTGTAGTGAATGTCTAGTAAGTGTTGAGTATTCAGTGAGTGTTTAGTGTTATTGAGTGTGAGTGTATAGTAAATGTGATTGTTTAGTGAGTATGAGTGTATAGTGTGTGTTTAGTGAGTGTATAATAAGTGTGAGTGTTTAGTGAGTGTAAGTAGATTCTGAATGTTACTGTTTAGTGATTGTACATTACTGTTTAGTTAGTGTTAATGACTGTATGCAAAGAAAGTTCTGTAATTTACAGGAACCATTTATGCTAAACACTGCTTAGATCCAAGAGCTAATCTCAGGCTTTGACCTCAATGGTTGGAGTGTTTATGTAAGATAATTTTTCTCTGAAATTAGGTCAATTAATAATAATAATAATAATAATAATAATAATAATAATAATAATAATAAAAAAAGTTTAGAACTATGAGCTGGACTGAGACCTTTCAATATGGCCGCCAGAGGTCACACGCTCGGCAGGGAGATAGCCACTCCAATGAATTGACGCTGTATGGTCTGGAAGTGAACCTTTGCTTTGAACGGTAAAATAAGTTCTACTTGAAATTGCACTTTGACTAGCGTTTTTCAGAATTTTACAACCTAAATTTGCTCGTTTTAGTCATCCAGGTTGGGTTAGAACTTTACGTTCTGTTTTCTTGGTTTTGTACAGCTATGCTCAGAACTGATGCTACACGACTGTATAAGATTTCGTTCAAAATTCACGAACTGGCAACCTAACATGCTCCATATTTATCTATTGTTTCAATGCGAAAACACTGCTATTGCATACAATAAGGCCATAACATATTTCATAAGAGTGAAATTTGTCATATATTTCAAAACTGTAAGAAAATATCACGAATAGCAAAATTTCAGAAAAACAGTTACGAAACATTTTCAAAACATTCGTTCACTCACCGTCGATGCATTTGACAAAAAAAAGTCATCATACCTCCGTTCAAATGTTAAATATAAAATCGAAAAAGTTTGTCATAACATTAATATTGCTTTCAATGCAACCATAAAACTTTAAATAGTCCTATTTGATTGTTTTTACGCCTCAACGCTGAAAAAATTGATATAAGTAAATACAGAAGTAGAATGCATCCACCGATATGAACGGGTGAGCGGAGCGTGTGACGCAACCATTAGAGTGACGGCGCAACATTGAACCACCTGGTGTAGCATAAGTCTACAATGAGTATCGACAGTGAAATTATCTTGAAACCATTTATTTTATATTTGCTAGAGGAATGTTTGGATTTTCATAAAAATAAAATGATATAAGTTATATTTTTTAACCACTTCTTTTGTTAAAGCCAAGATTTTGTTCCTAGGCCTAGATTTCTCTACTTACTATAAATACATTACACTTGGGATTCACATCTCTGTATTAAAAATCTCTGGCCAGAAAGCATATGAAGTTATCTAAACATTCTTACTCTTCAAGTTACCTTATGAATGAATAAATTATTCATCAACAGCGAGCAGAAAGACTTCTAAGAAAATAATATTTTACGCCAGCTAAAAAACAAGTGTTCCATAGTCCTTGACATTAATACTGATAGATATTTCGATTAACAGCCACCTTCCCCATATAATTAAAATCATCATCATCTTTTATTCCTCAAAGAACGGGTAATCTCTACAAATAAATTCCTTAGTAACAGAGATTACATCTCAGAAGGCTTAGATTATTTTTTGAGTCCTATAAATCATTTTGCGACATAGTGGCAGCTTGAACACAGCTTAAAACTTTAACATTCAAAGAAAACGTGTTGTAATTCCTATTCCTATTTTGAAAATGTTGTTATGACTGTTGAGCTTATTAGGTCTACTGTTATAATGCTACAGAGGTAGTTACATAGACCAGGTCGAGGAGCATGTTAAGCGTGCTGTCATTGACGGCACCGCTAACCTTATCACACCTGCTTTGAGCTAAACAATGTAAGAAAAAAAAAATCAGTTCAGATTACGAATTATACCAAGCCTAAAAGGGATCACATTTACATAACTATAAGGAAAATAGTGCTGACTGTGAATTCGCAAAATTGTCGACATGTATGACATTAGAGACATGAGATTCTGGACGATACAAAACGAATCATGTCGAGCCAGATTTGAGCATAGCTGTACAACCTCTCTTGACTTGCTCTGAGTTGTCCTGTCAGAGAGGTTCCGTTTTCTTGACATGAATGTAATTATTGCTGAGCCTTACGTAACTATCATGTCATGGTAACAGAAGCAGACCATATTATTATCGAGGAAATTAGTTAGAAGAGTTTGGTCATACATAATTCAAGACCAAAATAAGCAACATAACAGTGTCGATTGTTCATCTAAAAACAGTACCCCTCAGCAAAGTTGAGTTGTACACGAGCTGGGGCCTTATCTTTGGCGTGACCACCTGGCTTAAACTCGATTGCCTCAGCTTGACATATTTGGTGGAATGACTGACACAATTTCTGATATTGCACATTGATTTAATGGTATTTACATTAGTAACAAGTAAATAAATGCGCCGAAGTTTCTTCGGCGCAATCGAGTTTTCTGTACTGCGAATAATGCTGTATGAAACTCTTAGCCACTGCCCATGAAATTCTCAGCCACGGCCCATGAAACTTTCAGCCACATCCCGGTGGTGGCCTGTGTTGTTTGCACTTATTGCGGTGCCAGACGTACGATCATGGCTAACTTTAACCTTAATTGAAATAAAAACTACTGAGGCTATAGGGCTGCAATTTGGTATGTTTGATGGTTGGAGGGTGGATGATCAACATACCAATTTGCACCCCTCTAGCCTCAGTAGTTTTTAAGATCTGAGGGCGGAAAGAAAAAGTTCGGACGGACAGACAAAAAGCCATTTCAACAGTTTTCTTTTACAGAAAACTAAAAATACCGTTAGTGCTATGCGAAGGTAAGCTAAAATCCTCCATTAAAATGATTTTAGTGAAAGATACGAGCAATAGTTTTAGCCGAAAGTTGGGAGGATGTGTCTGTGACGGTGTCGGGTAGTGCAAAAAAAATTTTTCGAGAATGGATGAGTGAATTTCTGCATCATGTTGAACATATTCATTACGGCGCCCCCCCCCCTGGTCATTGGTTCACGGGGCATTTTGATGAAGATTTGATTGGCACCTTCAAATTTATATCCGTCCAGCCAGGATTCGAACCTTGGCATTTGTTTAGAAACAGCGATAAACAGTGGACTTGGAACATTGACTTAACATTGGGTATAAGTTATATCCGAGGTAGCCTATAGTGAATTCGGTATTAAACGATCTTTGTGGCTTAATATTTGCAGGTACACACACATAATATGTCTATATATAATGTATATATCAATGTAATCTGACAGTTTTCGCGAGTAACTGTGTAAAGTAGGTAAGTGACTGAATATATATTTCTTTTCAATACTCGAGTCACGTACCTGCTTTCCATATTCATTAGTAATTAGTTACTTTAAATATATGAGCCCTTAAATTTCACACGTGCACACACAAACGCATATATATTGATAAATATATATATATATCCATATATATATTATATACATATATAAAATATGTATGCGTTATATATACATAAACATTTTATATATGTATATACTGTATATATACAATGTATGTATGTATTATATATATATATATATATATATATATATATATATATATATATATATATATATGTATGTATGCATATGTATGTATATATATATATATATATATATATATATATATATATATATATATATATATATATATATATATATATATATATATATATATATATATATACATATTATTTATTCTGTAGAATATTTCATATGTAGTTGCAAAATCGAAAAGGTTTATAGCAATGCGTATTCCCAAATGCCACTGTCGTGTACTGTTATTTGAAAAACAACGCAGAAATCCTTGCTGCCGAGTAGAATGGGGGTAGAATACTTGAGACATCCTTAGATATGGCATTTTAATTATACGCTGCATTGCTTCAAACGTTATCCAGTTCTCAAACATTTCAAGATAAATGAAGTTCCGTGGCACTGCTTTAAGAAGAAACCCTTGAAGCTGTAAATATGAGCTGCTTATCAAATGCCCTTTTTGCTTCCATTGTGGCTGCTTATTTGGGCATTTCTCTCTCTCTCTCTCTCTCTCTCTCTCTCTCTCTCTCTCTCTCTCAAGGTCTCTCTCTGTTGACTTAGTGTGTATATAATAACATTCATCCAAGATAACAGCTTATTCTTGTTTATATTGACACAAGACCCTTCATGTCTTACAGCTGCCTAAGTGTAAACAGAGCATTTCAGATAAGTTGAACTGCACTATAAGCCACGCTGTTAAGGTGATCAGGATTACCTCAAGGTGATACATGAATATTTTGCCTAACTTACTAATGCTTACAGACCTGATTCGTTGTATTTCTTAAGCTGGGGCAGTACTTCCCTGAAAAAGGATTTATTTTTCATGCCAAAGTACTTTTAGTGTGTTGAAGAATGTTATAAACGTAATTATTGAATAATTAAAAATATTCAGGTTTTTGAAAATTTCATTAGAGGCATCGTTACAAAAATAGTTTGCAGGGTATATCGTTTTATATCAGGAATCGATGAGCGAAGACTTTTCAAGCAAGGTAGCATGAGTGAGTTGAAGTTTTTATATCCGTGATGTGGCCGACGGGACGGGCAACATTGCTAAAGTAACCAGGCGTAGTAAAAAAAAAAAAAAAAAAAAAGAACGGCAGTAACTTGGAAGTATATTAACGAACTTTTGTATGAACTCCAAAATATTTGTAAGTGACTTTTATAACATTTTCAGTTTCCCTCTTTCTTTTCCATATAGATATATACATACATACATACATACATACATACATACATACATATGTATATATATAATATATATGTGTGTGTGTTTGTGTTTGTCTGTATATATATATATATATATATATATATATATTATATATTTATATATATATATATATATACATATATATATATATATATATATATATATGTATGTACATACGTAATACGCATGTACATACACCGATCGCATCTCCGCATCTTTGCTCATGCCAAGTTGCTGAACTCAGGTTCTACTCTTGGGAGATGACGGGCTGATGGCAAACGAATTAGAGCCTTGACAGTAGTTGTCACAACCAGTGTTTCATATATATGTATATATCATACATATATAAATATATATAGATATACATAATATATATAAATACTAAATATATATATATGTATATATATATTTATCTATATCTATCTATCTATCTATATATATATATATATATATATATATATATATATATATATATATATATATATATATATATATATATATATATATATATTCTACTCTTGGAGGATGACAGGGCTGATGGCAAACGAATTAGAGCCTTGAGAGTAGTTGTCACAACCAGTGTTTCATATATATGTATATATCATACATATATAAATATATATAGATTTATATAATATATATAAATACTAAATATATATATATAAATAAATATATATATATATAAATACTAATATATATATGTATATATATATATAATATTACTAAATATATATATATATATACATATACATATATATATATATATATATATATATATATATATATATATATATAAATAGAAGGATCCCATAAAACAAAGTGTTTTTATGGGCTGCTTTTATTAGATGGAATTCTGTTTTAAAAAAATTTCACAGTCATATATATATATATATATATATATATATATATATATATATATTTATATATATATATATATATATATATATATATATATATATATTTAATTTAATTAAAATCTCCCACATGCGCATGTGCACATTGAGGTCTTTGGAAGTCATCAAGGCTGAATAGTGTCGTAATAAAGTATAGAAAATATTTCTGTGAAATTAATCAGGTGTTAAGACTCTTATCTTAATAGAGTTTAGAGTTCTAGCGATATGTTAAAATATTCTCTCTCTCTCTCTCTCTCTCTCTCTCTCTCTCTCTCTCTCTCTCTCTCTCTCTCTCTCTCTCTCTCAGCAAATTATGCACGTGAGAAGGAAATTGTTTTGTTGCTGTGACGTTGTTTGAAGATAGGTTTTCTATTCTTATGTCGTTCGTAAATAAAGTTGAGAGGAAATTAGTCTTCCTAATATTGAAAATTGTTCCTCAAGCGCACTTTATTTTTGTGTGAATCTTCAGGCCTTATTTATTTATTTGCTGTTATTAGCAGCAGTCGCTTTCAGGAATGCTCACTTTGATTTTATTTCCAGTATTGCCCGAACAGAATACTCCTCTAGAGAACTCAGACATCTTCCGTCTTATTAGGCCGAGCTAGAGTGAAGTTGCGTTGCCCTTCTTCTGGCTCGATTGCAATTAATGGAAGTATAACCGATATTAAAGCTTCATCCAGATTTAGTAGAAATATACTGATAGATTACGGTTGCTTTTTCCTGTATTCATTGTCACCCACTGTTTACCTGAAAATTTGGAAAGCCGTATTACCACCCGCTAATTAGGTCAGTGAAGCGCCATTGCGAGTGGAGCCATGAATCTGCACCTGTAATATTTTTGTACTTTTATAGTTGGCGATTTCGGCCTCCAGAACCAGTCTTTTGGCTCTGCAAAATGTCCCAAAATTTCTTATTTTTTGTTGATTTCTGTATTATATATTTATTTTTTCCGTTAGACGTATAATGAACGTGGCACTCAAATGATGCAAATAGCTGGAGTCCTGAAGGAAAAAAAAAACTATTGGAGGAAAAAATGTCGAGTGATGTAATGCAAAGGAAATGTAAATAGTAGATTAGCTCAGCAGATTTAAATGATGCATAAATTTATTTCACGTCTGGTTTGTAAGTCATATGCTTCGAAAATTTTCTTTAGGTTCTTTTGGTTTGCCATCATTTTCATTTTATGTATCCATTTGCCTTCGGATTGCCATTCAGCTGTAACTTACCGAGTTGGCTTCAGCGTTGTGGTTCGTTTGACGACATCAGTTGAATAAAGTACTGAATATTCTTTCGGTTGGTTGCCCAGATTCCAAAGGTCCACACCAAGCCTCAACACTATCGGGTCACCGATGCCAAAGGGGCTGACCCGGCATAAGGCCGGTTTAATGTATATGTCAGCTAAAGTTGCTGTTCGAGGCCCCGCCCCCACACCTCTCTCTCTCTCTCTCTCTCTCTCTCTCTCTCTCTCTCTCTCTCTCTCTCTCTCTTTTAGGATAAGCTCTGCCTTCACCAGTGAGTCAGCTCTTCAGAGGACTTGACACTTTTGGATTTAGGGATTTGCATGTGACAAGTTACTTAGCCCTTGTGTCCTTAGTTCAATTCCCCCTTTTTTTGGGATCTAGAGTAAAGGAATGCGTATGTTTGGACCTCAATTTAGTGGATGGTTATTTCTGTCATTGCTCCAGTGCGGCTAAGAATCGTAGATGTAGAACAGTTCAAAGAATTGAGTTATAGTATGGGAACAAATTTCATACGTAGGATCTCATTATGGACGACATAGTTATACAGAGTTAAGAAGTCTCTTTAATTTTTTTTCTGTCATTCTCAGGACTGGCATTTTTTTTATCCTCTTTGGCTTGTTAATGGTTGCTTTTATTTGTCGAGGCTTTTATTTTTTGAAGAGAATGTAGGTCGTTTTATTATGTTCCGGTCGTTCGTAAAGGTCTTCATCTTTTATTGATATGGTTTTTGCGATAAGTTGGATGGATGGGTGCTTCCTCATCTGATTACTCTCTCTCTCTCTCTCTCTCTCTCTCTCTCTCTCTCTCTCTCTCTCTCTCTCTCTCTCTCTTTTCAGATGAGATACATGGAACTGTATAATCAAGTCCTCTGAGACTCATGAATAATCTCTCTGCTAAATCTTCCCGAAGGTCACAGCACATGATAATTAGTGATGTGCGTAAGAACATAGTTTCGACTTTTATTTGTTTAATTAATCTATTCGTAGATAATGAGTTTTTGTGTTTTTGTTATTTAAGTATAAAACATGTTTATTGCATGCTTGAATTTTTGCGTTTTTATTTTTTTTGTGATTGACGGCCAGCCCTATGAGAACTGAAAGTCAGCTCAGTGGTCTAGTTAAACTACTTTAATAATAATTTTGTGGTTGATGTTTGATCTTCACAATATAAAACTCTTCGATTTTGTAGATAAAACTCTTACTGTTGTAAAAACTTTTCAGGTAAGAAATCAGTTGATGGATGCGTGCAAACCCTTCACATAAAACGTGTTAAATTTCAACTAGGTATTCTACCATTTTTGAGCTTCTGTTTGTGTGTACAGTTGTATTCACTTGTTCATCTTTTTGCATAATATTTGTTCAATGAAATACGATGATTTCCCAGAAAAGTTCTAGAACTGCTTTGATATGATTGAAAAACCAGTGCCTTGTCGTAATGTATACTAATTGCTGTGTTATACGTTTTTGATAGAAATATGTTGAATTGAATTCTTAATTTTTAATTTTAGAAAATAGAGGTGGTTTTATATTTCTAGTCTTGGGAGACATTGCATAGCTGCTTGCAAGACGTATTTTCAGAGAAGGGTGTTCGGTTAAGGAAAACATTGAATTTTAAGTCTTATTTTTTATTGGTAAAAACGTTTGAAAATGTTGAATTTTCGTAAAGGAGAACTCTGGATAGGCTCTTGCGTTTCACATGAGGAAAACGTTGAGAATGGTACGTTTTAGGTAAACGCTAGGGAGTATTTTGTATGTCAGAAAAATGTCGAAGCATTATTTTTAGTCGCTGCAAACGTGGCAGAATTTCTACTGTTTTCAGATATGGAGAACGAAAAGTTCGTGTTAGTTTTCGATTGAGAGCATTTAGTAAAAAAATTACTCTAAATTACAGTATCTGTAAATTACCGTATATGAAATGGGCAATTGCATTTCAATTAAAAATGAACTTTTGGCCCCTAGGTTTCTTATGGATATTATTTTCTTTTTCGTTTTTATTAATTATCTGAAATTATCGTGGACAATTTTTTTTCAAGAACATAAGTACTCTGAGGACGCAGATATCTCAAAACGGTGACTTGGCTCAACACGAACGAGTTTGATGACGCCAGTATTGACTTCACAGTATTGCGTCATTGTGCGATGCCTCGGCACGTGTGTTCAGAGCGAAAACTCCCAGATATTCCTCAGCACCTGTTTCAAGGGACATTTTAATAGCGTAAATGATTTGATTCTGTTGCTGTGAGATATGACAGATCCGGGTAATAAATATATATTATTTCTTAGGTTTTCTTTTTTAAAGCTCACCGTTTGCACGTATTTTGTATCGAGAGAGAGAGAGAGAGAGAGAGAGAGAGAGAGAGAGAGAGAGAGAGAGAGAGAGTCATCTTTTATTAACCCTTACTTATTACCCTTTTCTTTCTTCTCCTTCCCTAAAGGCCTTGTTTACCTAAGGTTGTACGTGTAAGTTATCCGTTCCGTCAATGATCGCATGAAGGAAATGAACAAATGTGAATATCCTGAAAGTGTTTGATATGTTGGCGCATATAATACTTGTCAGATTTTTCTGTATTTTCAATTTAGGAAAGTTTGGCTTTGAAGATGTATTATTTTAAGGTATTCATTTGAATAACAACAAATACTTCGTGTTGGCCAAATGGGAGTTTCAGCTTTGTGGTCTGGTTAAAGTAATTATATATATATATATATATATATATATATATATATATATATATATATATATATATATATATATATATTAAATAGATTTTGAATTTTTTCCTTATATGAGGTGAGATTCTCTCCCTCTTTCTCTCTCTCATATATGATATATATATATATATATATATATATATATATATATATATATATATATATATATATATATATATTAATATATATATATATGTATATATATATATATATATATATATATATATATATATATATTGGGATTATAAGTCATTAATTTTCATTAAAGTTCAAGATGTTAGAGGTGAATATGTCTTTCATCATAACTGAATGACTAGGGGTATGAACTTGGAAAACAAGGCTGTCACTTATATGTTCAGAGCTTCGTGCTGGGGAAAATAGAATTTTCAAATGACAATAATTATCATAAATTTATTTTGCTGTTGTCATTGTTATTATGATGTTCGTGTCATCAATATATTAGTCAACACTTTCCCCGACTACCTTCTCACAGTCTTTCTACTTTATATATTTTCCTTCCATCTTTGCTAGTATTGTGTAGTTCCTCGTTGGACGAATCGGTAGTTCTCGGCTAGTACTCTGCTAGGCCCGAGTTCGAGTCTCCGGCCGGCCAATGAAGAATTAGAGGAATTTATTTCTGGTGATAGAAATTCATTTCTCGTTATAATGTGGTTCGGATTCCACAATAAGCTGTAGGTCCCGTTGCTAGGTAACCAGTTGGTTCTTAGCCACGTAAAATAAGTCTAATCCTTCGGGCCAGCCCTAGGAGAGCTGTTAATCAGCTCAGTGGTGTGGTTAAACCAAGGTATACTTAACTTTTGCTAGTATTGTAAAAGGCAGTTACATATCTGTTTTCAAAGAATTTCTCTGAGAAATTACTCAGTAATGTATTCAGTTATGAATGTAACACACAGTCATCATCAAGTCCCTTACTGGCACTCCACATGCCTAAGATCTGGCTCGAGGACGGCACAGGGCAGACCAAAGGTAGCAGGAGAATCAGCCAGTAACCATCAGCGACGAAACCTAGATGGTTCAGCTTATCAGAGTGTATTCAATCAAACGTAGGTCATTTCGTAGCTCAGTTGTTGCCAAATGCAGACGGTCCTGACTTTACTGCGAACGTTACGAGACCAGGTGGGTTCCAGATTTATTTATTTTAACTGTGATCATCTATACGTTTTGAAGTGATTACGAGAGATTGATTTGTTTTAATGTATGTAATAAAGTCGAGGCTGGAAGAGAGAGGAATTGATTCGTTGAAATAGACGCAAATCTTGCCAGAGCTCGGGAGAGCTTTCGAATTTATGAGAATAGAAGGAAGAAAAAATGAATACATAGATAAATAAATATATAGAAAATAAAAAGACGGAATTAGTTTCGTTCAGTAAAAAAGTAAATTAGTATTTTAGGGTCGACATCTGGTTTTGTGCAGTTGAAGTTAACGACAAATATTGAACAACGAGATTGATAGCGCGCGTTACGCTACGCTGGAACCCGGCGCTCCTGTCATGTCTCCCGTATCCTCCTGATCCCCTACCTACCCCGCTCCACCCGGGGCGGACAAACAGGTTTGCAGGAGGAAGGTGGATGTGCCATGGCTCCCCTACCTCCCATGGATGTGTCATGTATCCCCTTCCCTCCCGATCCCCTGCCGACCCTGCCACCACCCGGGGTGGACAGACAGGTTTGCAGGAGGAGGGTGGATGTGTCATGTCTCCCCTACCCACCCGATCCCCTACCTAAACCCCCCCTCCTCCCCCGACAAACAAGAAAGATCCACTCGGATTTTATTGTAGATCGAAATTCACTTGCTGTAACTAACCAGGTTCAGATGTATGAATCATCCTGGTAATCAAGACTTTTGGCCGAGTTATTCTTTAGAATATTCAGTCCACGTGGAAAGTGTCATTTCCCAAACCTAATAGAGAGAGATCAAAAACTTTAAATGATTCTTGTGAACACTAAAGGTAACACACTGTAAGTATCTTGACTGAAAATTACTTACCATCGCAAAAAAAAAAAAAAAAAAAAAAAAAAAAAAAGACAGTTAAGTATACCTTAGTTTAACCAGACCACTGAGCTGATTAACAGCTCTCCTAGGGCTGGCCCGAACCATCGCAAAAAAAAAAAAAGTTAATTATGCCTTAGTTTAACCAGACCACTGAGCTGATTAACAGCTCTCCTAGCCTGGCCGAACCATCGCAAAAAAAAAAGTTAAGTATTTAAACCAGACCACTGAGCTGATTAACAGCTCTCCTAGAGAGGGCTGGCCCGAAGAATTAGACTTATTTTACGTGGCTAAGAACCAATTGGTTACCTAGCAACGAGACCTACAGCTTATTGTGGAATCAGAACCACATTATACCGAGGAATGAATTTCTATCACCAGAAATAAATTCCTCTAATTCTTCATTGGCTGGCCGGAGACTCGAACTCGGGCCTAGCAGAGTGCTAGCCGGCAACTCTACCGACTCATCCAACGAGGAACTACCATCGCAAAAGAAATGACATCGGTTGGAAAGATATGATTTAAATAAAAATGATCTGCCGTCTCAGCTACTAGGGGCTTATGGGTTCCTGATTTATAATGGCGGTGGAAAAACAATATTCGCTTTTTGAAATTAGAATTTGTGCAGTCTTCAGTGTATTAGCGTTAAACTAAATGTATTTAGGGAAATAACCTGAAGAATCTCGACAGTTCTTAAGAAATAATTCTCCATTGGCGGCTTTTTATCATATTGTAAATTTCATTTATATTTGTCTGCGTAGCCAGTGGAAGATCGACCCTGTTTGACGTGTTTCCCTTATTTTGCTCTATTATAAGGAACATTCTGCAACGAGTATTAATCATATTTAGTTGTTTTTCCTTTGTTTATATGGCCTAGGGTGAATTTAGCTGTGACTTATTATCAATGAAGGCATGTTTAGCTTAATAAGCTACCGTTTAATTCATCATGAGAAGATAACTTTCATGTAAGAAATGAAATAGCTTTTCACTGCGTGTATATCAGGCCAGAGTCTAATTCATGAGCTACAGAAGAATTAACACTTGATATGCATAGGTCACTTAAAAATACGCATACATGGCATAGAGCGAATTTATGCATAATAAATAAGAATATCGGATTAAGTGAAAGTGAAAAGTCATTTCTTTTGTAACTATTTTTGAAGATATTCAGTATGTGCGTGTGTGTTTGTTCGTGTGTGTGTGTATAAGGTTATAGCGTAGCCTATTTATGTATGTGAAAATATAAAGTGAATTATTCCACAAAAGAATAAATGCAAACTATAACGAGGAAGCCCTCTATTAATTTGATTAATTTGTGGGTGTAGTCTAAGGTGTGTGAGTGTGTGTAAGAGAGAGAGAGAGAGAGAGAGAGAGAGAGAGGTTATTGCGTACCCAATTTGTGTATATGAAAAGATAAAGTGAATTATTCCACAAATAATTGCAAGTCTAAGGTTGCCTGGGAGAATCAGGTTTAACGAATATATAACTGATAATCATTTTTCTACACAATACACATTTTTGCCGCATGCCTTTGGCTGCATTAACCTTGAAAATCACTATGAGGGAAATATTTCAGTCATACTGTCGTGTCAGTAGTCACGTCACTAAGAATTTTACACTTACGACCCTTTATGCCAATACCTTTTCCGGTTAATCCTAATATTACTTTCATTGCGATACACTATACAACATTCAGGATCTAATTTGCTTGATTTTTTAGTTATCTTAAAACTACTCATATATATATATATATATATATATATATATATATATATATATATATATATATATATATATATATATATAATATATATATATATATATATATATATATATATATATATATATATATATATATATATATATATATATATATATATATATATATATATATATATATATATATATATATATATATATATGTGTGTGTGTGTGTGTGTATATATATATATTTTAAAGATACACATGAACATAAAAGACCACTTATAAAAGACTACATATAACTAAAACTAACCGCAAATAAAAACAGTAAACAAAGAAGCGAAAGATAAAGAAGCAACTTTGTGGTGTATGCATTAAATATAAATATTAAAAATGTAAATATACATAAAATGAAGATAAAAATGATAAGACAAAAAATTTAATAAATTTACCTAATCATGGCTTCTTTAATATCATAATATTTATATTTATATATATATATATATATATATATATATATATATATATATATATATATATATATATATATATATATATATATATATGTGTGTATGTATTATGACATATATATATATATATATATATATATATATATATTATATATATTTATATATATATTATATATAATTATAAAAATAAATGATGATATTAAAACAGCCATAATTATGTAAATTTGGTAAAGTTTTGTCTTATCTTTGTATCTTCATTTTTATATATTTTTATATTTTTAACATTTATACTTAATGCATACACGGCAAAGTTTCTTCTGTATCTTTCGCTTCTTTGTTTACTGTTTTTATTTGCGTTTATTGAATCCAAACGACGAAGGATTCCACGGATTTCTGATTGAATATTTCAATAAAAGACTCCCCGCATTCCACACACATCCTTTTTCCAATATGAATATTGGCCAGTTGCTGACCAACATCGCTGAGCCCGAAAAGCGAATTATAAGGAAAACGTAGAAAAGATACTGTTTAAGCTAAATTCGCATAATACAGCCATCCTTTTTAATAAGACCCGTTTATTGTTTAGTTATATGTAGTCATGTATAAGTAATCTTATATATTCCTGTGTACCTGTGTTACATGTTTTATTTAACTGATTTATAGTTCATTTATTGTGTATAACGATAATTATATGTTCAAGTTCTTTGTTTCTCATTCTTTGTAAACTAGCTACCTGTTGATGTGGTAAAATTAATCAAATTAATCAAATAAATAACGAGTTTATATGATCCATGTTTAGCCCCTCACGCCGGAGGCAGTTAGCGCTAATGTTCTCTTTGTTATCAGTTTCGGACCTTTCCTAGATAGTGACCCCCAAGGGTTTTCGGGGGGTCGTTGTCAAGGGCTAATTTTTCTTGGGGGTCATTATCTTTATGATAATTAGTCTTTTGTTTATGTTTTAACGGTAATCCCCAACGGTATTGTACTCAACACTCCGCAAAGTTTGATACATACCGGTTGAAACCCCTGGGGGTCGCTAATCTAGGAAAGATCTTCAGTTTCGCCTCGCTTATTAGTGTATCTTTAGTATCCGAATCCTACCAAGACTACCTTGGGCGAGTCGATAGAGTTGTGGGCTAGCACTCGCTAGGCCCGAGTTCGAGTCTCCGGCCATCTAATGAAGAATTAGAGGAATTTATTTCTGGTGATAGAAATTCATTTCTCGGTATAATGTGGTTCGGATTCCACAGTAAGCTGTAGGTCCCGTTGCTAAGTAACCAGTTGGTTCTTAGCCACGTAAAATAAGTCTAATCCTTCGGGCCAGCCCTAGGAGAGCTGTTAATCAGCTCAGTGATCTGGTAAAACTAAGATATACTTAATTTGGTCATACCCAGATTTATGGGCCACAGGAAGTAAGCACTACGTTCGGTCATTGTTCGACGGCTTGATTCTTGTACTCCGCTGCTAAGCTTTAGTAATGTCGCCCTGCTGCCTTTGTTTTATGATTGCTTTAATCGTCATCTTCCAAGAAGTGGGGTAGGGATTTTCTTTCCTTCTTCTAGCCCTGTCTTTATTTTCCTCATGCATTTTTTCTAGGGCTTTACATGTTAGGTCTAGGGTTGCTGTTTGAAATGCGCAAGTAGCTAGAATTTTATTTTTACAGGTGTTCTGTTTTATTCAGAAAGCGTAATATTTTATTGTGTGACAGATAAAGCAATTTATATTTATTATTATGGTTATTTCAGTAGATGAAACCATTCACATGGAGCAAGGACACAAGGGCCACTGACTTGAAATTCAAGCTTCCAAAGAATGTTGGTTTCAGCCTCCCACCGCAGACCCCAGACTGCAGCAGTAACTGATCATGATACAAATTAGTAGCTGCTTCGTTTCGCATTGGAGAGAGTGGATGATAGCGTTGCATCACCGGAGCACGCTTATTTTCAAAGGTAACAGTCAATGCTACGTTTAAAAAACGATTGAAAACTACAGAGATCCCTGGTGACTGCTACCTTGTGAAACACTCGTATGAAAGTCTAGGCTGAATAAGACACCAACAGCGACACCTTTTTATAAATAATACAGTTAGATCAAGTTTGATTTGTCAAGATGTATTTTAAGAATAAATACATTACCAAATTTCCAGTCATAGACTGCTGTGGTTGCCTCAAGATACTCATTTTGTACCACCTAATTCATTTGATGTGAGGTTTGTATGTTGAAGAAACTATTCTTTTTTTTTTCGGTAATGCGACGAGATGTTCGGTGGCAGATATTAGAACCAGTCTGTTCATTCATTGTAAAGACGCTCTCTCTCTCTCTCTCTCTCTCTCTCTCTCTCTCTCTCTCTCTCTCTCTCTCTCTCTCTCTCTCTCTCTCTCTCATATGCTCAGGCTAAACATATGTTTATTTTCGTAAGTCGGGTAAACTGTTTCAGTCTTGAAGTTTCCTCAGTAAACTATATACGATATGTAGAAGATTAAGAATAATATTTGCACGTACACAGTGCATATTTGAACAGACATATTTAATTCGCCTTCCAAAAAGAAGTTAGGTGAACTATGTAATGTTAGGAGGCAGTATCGTCTGGAGGATATAATAAAGACTTTGGGGATTTGAACAAGTGACCTGAGATTTCTCAGATCAACTCTTTCCTGTGAACAACACAAGGAGTCGAAGAAGTGGCTCCAGATAATATTCTGCTTATACTGTACTTTGTAATCACAGGGAACCTACTGCACCCATATATATGGTTTTAGCCACTCTCTGTTCCTGCCAGCTGTGAATAGACACTTAATTCTCCTTCCCAAAGGCTTTAATGTGAAGTTAAAGTTAAGTATACTTTAGTTTAACCAGCCCACTGAGCTGATTAACAGCTCTCCTAGGGCTGGCCCGAAGGATTAGACTTATTTTACGTGGCTAAGAACCAATTGGTTACCTAGCAACCGGAGCTAGAGCTTATTGTGGAATCCGAACCACATTATACCGAGAAATGAATTTCTATCACCAGAAATAAATTCCTATAAATCTTCATTAGCCGGCCGGAGACTCAAACTGTAATGTGAAGTATGTATTGGAAGCAGGCTATCTCGTGTGAAAAAATTGATAAAGACAAACTTCCTCCTTAGGTATCTGAATTGATGACTGAGCTTTGCCAGACCAACACTATATCCATTCATTCACAGTAGACCTGCCTTTGCTTCCGAAGTATATGCTTCAGGAGATCTGGTTCCACTCCTTTTATTCAATTGGGGCTGAGCAGATTTAGAGTTGGCCTGGCTAATCTCAGCCTAGAGGTTCAAATCACCGTGGTTGGTTAGCATTTCTCATCCATTTCCTGGCGAAATTGCCTACATACAATACAATAATAGTAATAACAGTAGTAGCAAATTTAACGTTCATTTCTCTAGGCAAACTCCATAAGCCATAACGGTGATTATTTCCTTATGAGATTCCTAAGAAGAGATGGCTACCATACTGATCAGTACATTAAAAAAGTTTAATAAAAAACGAAATTAAATTAATTATTGGAAGTCCGCCTCGCATTTCTGGCAAATCAGTCAATATCGTGTAACAGTAACAGAGCAGGTGTTCGAACGATGCACCTGTGATTCAGCCGAAAGAATGCTCACAAATGTGGATATGATAATGCAGAAATTCGGTCAGAGCGGTTGAGTAATAATCCGTGGTAATTTTATGTTAGTTTATGATGTATTTTTTTTTATTTCCATCAAAGGAAGGTAGGTCTTAGCACTCTGTTTTGCTCTCTTTCTCTCAATATCGTACACGTCATATATGTAGTGCGGGGAGGCGACAAAACCCCCACACGACAAAACCCCACCGACAAAACCTCCACCGACAAAACCCCCATACGACAAGAACCCCATATGACAAAACCCCCCATATGACAAAACCTCCCCTACGACAAAACCCCACCAACAAAACCCCCACCGACAAAAACACCCATATATTTTCTAAAAGCAGCTTACTGAAATGACTAGTGTATATTTAGTTTTTTTAAATCGTTTATTAAAGAAGATAAGATTATAAAGTAAAAATTTACAGTTTCGTAATATTTATTACACAAAACATATAGGAAGTCAGAATTTATATATTCTTATATTTTTGCTACACCATTAAAAATTCTTCGATGTCCTTCTTACCATTACTAAAATCAAGACAAAGATTTTGCAATCGCGATTGCAATTTTACAGTTTCTCTCTTAATTTTCTTACAAAGAGGTTCTCCGATGGCATTCTTTTTCAAAGCAAGTTTGAACCATCAGTGCATCTTTGTTCAGAGCTTCAATTGCAACCCAAACTGTGGGATGACTATAACCAACCAGGTATTTAAAAGTATTGTTCCAAGTGTCACACTGGTTATTTGTACGGTCTTCGCCACTAACTGTTGCTTCATACACGCTCCATTTTTCAGGAGGAAATAATGGTGGAATTTGTCTTGCACGACGCTTAGTACCTGTCACATACGTCGAATCAAAATATGCCAACAGAGGTTCAAGATGGCTAGGGCAGTTCAATTTAAGGGAAATTCATGCCATCTATGATTCTATCAGATGGACGAAAAGCAAGTCCGTCAATCATACCACAAAAATGTCTTGTAGATTCATCTTCCTTGTAGATAATGCTCAGTCCTATGCTTTGTAGTTTTCCGCCATGTATTCTGTGTTAAATGGTAAAAACATGTTTTCGTATGGATTTGAGGTACCAGTACATTTTCTATAGCATTCAAAAGTGATTTTCAAAATCGGTCATAGTAGTATCAGGATTCATATGTAACCTAGTTCCTCTCCTTTATCTAGAACTGTTGTAAGAAATTCTTGATAGATTTCCTGTGATCTGCCGGAAAGGAAACCATACACACAGCTTATTGCTGAATCACCGAGAGGAGCTCTAATAACAAATAGCTGTTCAAATAACACAGGAGCCGATGCAAAGGTTCCATCCATATACCAGGTATGTGCCTTAGCTAAATGGTCCATCGCATCTCTTGTTGCAAATATAATGATTCGATTATTGACTTCAGCACCATTATCATGAAGAAGAAAAGGCACAGAATGTTCTCCTCGTGTCATAGTCCATTCACCTAAAATCTTCAAGTCCTTCAACGATTCGGGATCCTTAGGGCGTCCTTCTTGGCGTTTTCCTTGAACATATCTTTTAACTGTATTTATAATTCCCATGGCAATTCTTCCGTCCTGAGTCATACTCTCCAACGAATCCGCTACAATGCGACTAGTATTTCCTCTAGTTGATTTGGCCTGTTGAAAGAGGTTGTATGCACTTTTGCTGCTTCCACTGATCCTTCATCTCCCATGATTATGTTCAATAATTGAAATGACGTCCGATATTGCTAAATTTGTTGTTATTTTCCATTACATCCAAACGCTGATCTTCTGGAACATTCCCACCTCATCGTAGTAGCACTGGTGGATTTTTAGTATACATATAACCTTTATAACACAGTTTCTCTCCACCTTTATTATTACGGATGACTTCATGATGAGCAAAGGAGTACAGAAAAAATTATTTCCACTCGAACTAAAGAAAAAAAAAGTTATTTTGTAAAAATTGTAAATAACTAGCAAAGGAGTATTGTCAATACAAATTTGTTGATAGTTTGCTAGTTAACAGACGAAAACAGTGAAAGCTTTCCTTGTAACCACTGTACATAACTTATCGAATAACAATAAGTAATTTACTAATTTGTCATATCACTCGCTCTCTCTCTCTCTCTCTCTTTCTCTCTCTCTCTCTCTCTCTCTCTCTCTCTCTCTCTCTCTCTCTCTCTCTCTCTCTCTCTCTCTCATATATATATATATATATATATATATATATATATATATATATATATATATATATATATATATATATATATATATATATATATATATATATATATATATATATATATACATATATATATATATATATTTATTAACTATCCACACTTTCATTATTCGTGTGGGTTTTTGGTCGTGTGGGGTTTTTGTCGTGTGGGGTTTTTGTCGTGTGGGGTTTTGTCGTGCGGGGTTTTGTCGTGTGGGGTTTCGTCGTATGGGGTTTTTGTCAGTGGGGTTAAGTCGGTGGGGGTAATGTCGTGTGGGGTTTTGTCAGGCATTCATGTAGTGCATAATATTCTGCTGTGCATGCCCATGTCATTGCATTTTATTCATGGTCAAACTAGCTTTCGGATACTACCAACCTCCTACAGGGCCGAACAGTCTGTCCCCCGCCCCCCAAAAAAGACCATTTTCTTCTAATGATATATTCTTTCTTTCCCAGAAAATAATTTCTTGATCCGCAGCGCGCTTTATGCTAAGCACTCCATCTATGAAAGAGTAGGTTTGTATTCTAGGGAAATTACAAATTACTTCGAATGTGGCATTTCTCGGTGTCAGCAATCATTAACTATGGATGCGAAAATAGATCTTTCCGAAAACTTTATAATTTATATTGCCAGACCCGCGGGCCACATTTGGTGAAATTATCGTTGGAATCCCCGTTACTTGTTCCATGATGCTACTGACAAGTAAAGAGACAAACAAGCTGAATAATAAAAAAAAGGCTCCTTGTTTGATGTAATACGCGCCATTAATAGACAGCATACGTATGGTAGGCAAAATATATATATAAAACAAATATCTCCCTTTTGTGTAATAGCCCCATATATTTTCTTTAGTACGCGTCAAGAATGGACAAGATGGTTCCACTGGGGCAAATCATCAGGTTCCATAGATGTCCACAAATGATTTAGTTCATTTAGCTCTTGAGAAAACACACCATAAATAGAAATTATATATATATATATATATATATATATATATATATATATATATATATATATATATATATATATATATATATATATATATAGTGTAAGTAGACAGATGTTTTGGAAATCTCAATCTCAGCAGGAAAAGAAGAGCGCAGGTTAAGAACCACCACATTTTATTTGCGACGCGTTTCATTGTTTTTTCATAACATTTTCAAGCCTAAGTGAGACATTTACTAATCTTCTACCTGTATTACGTTTCGTCTAGATGTAAAATCGGTGATCTGGTTGGCTTGGGTAGCAAGCAACCAGTACGAGGAGAAATGACGTAACGTTCGGAAGATCTTGTCCGGACTGACCTCTTTGACTGGCCAATATAGGTGGCGCTACGGGCGTCACACTTGTAAATGTAGGTGATGCCAGACAAAAGGTCTGAAGGTAGTCTGTCCTTATGGTATAACAACGCTTGAATAGTATGGTTGTTGGTAAATATTAACTTGGGGTTAATGTGGGGAAAGCTATACTTAAACATATTTTTTTAGTTCTCTTGTAGCGTATTTAGAACATGGATCACTTATATCTGGCAATTTAAAATACGTAGTCAGTTTTCAACCCTTGGTATATATATTTTGCTACTTATACTAAGAGATTTATTTAGGAACTTTTTTATTTCTTTATATATATTATGTTACTAGGATAAGCGTTATGTTTGAAATAGTTTAAAAGAAATTTTATTTCTGAGTTAAATGACTGCTAGGAGCTGCAGTGAGAATATGTTCTATGTATTAAAGTCTTTGTGTTATTTATTTTAAAGTTAAAGAATGTAGCACTTTGGAAATTCATTCCAAGACCGGTAAAAGTGGAATTTGTGAAAATGCTAAAACTTACGAGTGACCTACTGTTGACGGTAGTTTTGGTAATGCTTGCATCTAAAAAGTTAAGAATATTGTTTTCTTCACGTTCCACGGCAAAGTGAATACAAGGGTGTTTACTATTTAAGTAATCATGGGACTGCTGGGCGTGACTTAGATGCCTGAAAACCAAAATGTGTCGTCAACATACCTGTGATAAATGATTGGTTTAAACTCTAGGGGAAAGTCACCAAGTGCTGTTGGTACTTCTCTGCAGTTTTTCGTCGTGGCTGCTGCAGTCACTAGAAAAAGTCAGCTCAAATGGCCTTGTTTGAATCTCTTTCGTCGTAGACCGACTATAGCTTTAGGATAGAGCCTAAATGTAGTCAAAAGATGCTGTAAACATTTCATCCATGCTAAATTCCATTACTAATACTGTGTTCGTACAAAAGGAAAAAAACTCGATATGATTTTGACGTCAATCGCTAACGAGTGACTTTCCTCAGAACCGAGATGTTTAACTGATTTATTTCACTAGAATTCACACAAGCGCTACACAAAGTACCTGTTCAAATTTGAGACATCACGTAAATTTATTCCGTTATTAATGATGTTTCATAAAGGCCTATTAATGAATGCGTTAAAGATATGAAAGTACGATTGCCTTACCTCATAGAGGTAGGATACCTGGGAAATGGGCCACTGACTGTAACGGAGTTTCTGCCTTGTCAAATTTTCCGCCACTCTCTCCAGGCAGTCAGAGAGTGATGGCCCAATTCCAGATGTAATTCACTATTAGTAAACCATTCATAACTGTAGAAACGGTTAAAAAATCAAGTACAAAATTTTGGTATAAAAATTTCCTTCTACAAGTGCTATTTTCCTTTCTTGCCATGTGAATATTCATGGCGGAAAAAAATTCCGTCATCTTCGAAGTGTGACGTCATCATCCGTTTCTTGGATGAATTTTCGCCAAAACCCAGCTTTGGTCACGGGTGGTCTAGTATATAATACTAAAACTGAAACGTTTGTTTATTTGTTTGTTTGAATGCGCACTTTGAGATCCGCGAGGCTGCAGCAAAAGGAGCAGAAGACAGCTGGATTCTTGAAGACTTCTTCAGGAAGCCGTGATAGTCCAATGGGTGTTTATCCAGGAGTTCTTTAGGAGCTGAAGACGGCTTCACAGGATCCTGGAGTCGTGAAGACGTTATAATCCAATGAGAGGTTCTCCAGTAATTCTTCAGGAGCTGAAGACGGCTTCAAAGGATCCTGGAGTCGTAAAGATGTCTTCAAGAAGACGTTACAATCCAGGGGGCGTTTCTTCAGGAGTCCTTCGGTAGGTGG
Organism: Macrobrachium rosenbergii; assembly: GCF_040412425.1. Lineage (NCBI taxonomy): Eukaryota > Metazoa > Arthropoda > Malacostraca > Decapoda > Palaemonidae > Macrobrachium > Macrobrachium rosenbergii. The sequence continues at coordinate 57,180,552 of NC_089743.1, forward strand.
AAAAATTCTGGGCAGAATGATTCTCAAGACAGACTCTGGATTTCTCCAGAGATTTTGCACAGATTCACATTTCAGAGATGACAGACACTACAGACTGACTTCCAGGTCAATCATATCATCTAATGATGAAGAAAAGGTGGAAAAATTAAATAAACAAGGAAAATTTCATCTTTATTCTAGACTTAATTCAGATATACTGAATATTATATGCTATCAGTTATACTGAATATTATATGATATAGATTCTTAAAGATTTAATCGTGCAAAAGAGCAAAGGTTAGAAAGTAATCTCTTTCTATCAATTCTTGCTTCTTCTCCTCATTTAAACTACTCATCTGTTAATATAAATTTTTAACATTAACCCTTTAAAGTCCACCCAAGGTTTTATGGGAAATTTCAAAAAACCCTCTTAGCATGTGATAGTATATCAAAATACAAGATCAAATAATTCTTGTGCATTTTTTGAAATCTTGCAAAACTTGGCAAATAATTGCATTCAGTGAAGTATCCCGTCTCATGCCTCGGTCGAGCTCCGACGGACCACGCTCATCCCGTGCGGGACACTTCGGACCATAACAGTAAACTTTTTCCCAATAATACCACTCTTTATATACTCACCTTTTTACCAATTTCCATGATGAATTTATTGTGTTTGACATTAATATGACTTGCTACTGTGTTTATTATGAATTTTTTTTCTGTTTTTTTCCCTCTATTGATGTATAAAAGATACCCTGGGATAGTTGAATACTTTATTTTACAAAAATAAAAAAAATATAAGTAATACTGGCAGTGAAATGTGTTAGTAATTATAATTTACAGCTTAGACTTACATAGGTTAGCATAAAAAAATAGACAATAACAAACTTACAAGACTTCCACAACATACAAACTTACACAAAATATATACAATATTTACAAAAGTTATGCCTTGTGGAAGAGTGCAAAACAGTTCCTTGAATCAGTCAGACACAGTGCCACTTTACAGTCCTCACACACCCACCGGGACCTGTGGATGTGGCCCTTACAGGAACAAAACTTACAGGTCTGCCTAGCCTTGACATACAAAGGCATATGCAGTTTAGTGGCATCCTGACGTTCTGCAATGGCAGGCACAACAGCTCGCTGGCCCCTCATCGGTGAAGGGACATCTCGCTGAGTAAGGAAACCCTGGTGACTCTGGTGGGGTTGACCTTGTAAGCCCTCAGTGCCAAGGCGATGGAGAGCGGAAGTCCTTGAGGGCATAGGGTTGGACTGCAATGCCAAAGAGTCCCTCTTGTACAGAAGCCAGGCATTACATATAATGAGGTCCACAATGTATGCAAAGAGCCTCATATAGTACCTCTTTGCTTTGAAGGGGTCTTGTAGAGGTGGGTCAGCATGTCACTTTTGTCGATGCCACCCATTCGGCTGTTGTACTTGGTGATGACATTTGGACAGGGTACACCAACCTCCTTCTTCTCCTCCCTGTTATACCGTTGAATGTCAGCAACAGGCTCCACACCGACATCAGTAGACAGCACAGTCACAATGTTGTTGTCCTTCCACCTAGCCAAGGATCCCTTCAGAAGAGACAAATCAAGTGTGCCCCTGGCTACTGTCTTCTTAGACATATCCTTCACAGTCATCAGAGGTGGGAAGCCAACCCTATTTTCTCTTGCAGTGCCCACATACCGACACTGATACTGGGACCTCAGGTACTCAGCCAAGGATAAACTTGTGAAGTAATTGTCGGCATACACTGCAGTGGTCTTAGGGTTCTTGAGGGTCTTCACCAAGGCGACAACGAACTTGGAAGTGACTGGCATCTTCTCCTCCTCTTCAGACAGTGTGGTGTGGTGACTTGAAAATGTGGACTCTCCTTGGTACATGAGGATGTCATGTACAAATCCATCCACACTGGACCTGCAGAAGAGTTTGTAGCCCCACTTGTCTGGCTTCTTGGCTACATACTGGCGAAGGTTACCAGCTGTGGTCCCCCTTGTATGCAACCATTATCTCGTCAATAGACTGTACAGGAGTTTCAGCAACCTTCAGGAACTCCCTGGTGACCTTGCTGAAGATGCACGAACCTTCAGGAACCTGTCCCTGACCCTGCTGCCAAGTTGTCGCTGAAGTGGAGGTTAGACCGGATTGCCTTGAAGCGGTTCCTGGACATGTAGTCAGCAATCTGTGGAACCCTAGTGTGGACAGCCCAGTAGTCAACTATACTGGGCAATGGAACGAGCCCCATGAAAATGATGGCACCCATGAACACCTTGAGTTCAGCCTCCGTGATGTTGAAGTTCCCCCCAACATCCTTCTGCCTGGAATACAGGTTTGTTTGATATACAATGTGTTCCGCCAGTTCATTTGTGAAGAACTGGAGGAAGTACTCCATTGGTGCCCTCAAATAACAAGGGCGTTCATGAACATAATCAGGCAGGGCTGGTTACTGATGTCCTCTTTCTTCCACTGATGAGGCCGAGCTTTCTTGTTCCTGCTAGGGCGGATGGTACATCAGCAGCACTATCTACCACATCTGGCATAGGGTGTGGCACTGCAACAGGGACAGGACGGCCACCTGAAATAAGAAAAGAGTGACATTAGTAATACAGACAATAAATCATGATTGTGTTGTGTGTGTGGACAATGAGTGTGTTATTGTGTGTGTATGTGTGTGCGTGTGTGTATGTGTGTGCATGTGTGTATGAGTGTGTGCATGTGTGTGTGTGTATGTGTGTGTGTAGGCACTGTGTATAGTGAATAGAATATGTAATCCATCAACAATGAAAAGTTTCAAAAACACATGAAGTTATGTGTATCTGTATGAGTGTGTGCATGTGTATGAGTGTGTTGGCTCTATGTGTAATAACTAGAATGATATTTATAATAAATAGAATGATATGTAATCCATCAACAATGAAAAGTTTCAAAAACACATGAAGTTATGTGTATCTGTATGAGTGTGTGCATCTGTGTATGTATGAGTGTGTGCATCTGTGTATGTATGAGTGTGAGCATGTGTATGAGTGTGTGCATGTGTATGAGTGTGTGTTGTTGCACTGTGTAAAATAAATAGTGTTGGCACTGTGCAAAATAAATAGAATGATATGTATAAATGATATGTAATCCATCAACAATGAAAAAAATACATGATGTTGTTATGATACTAACCTCGTGAAGTAGTAGGCTGAAGAAATTCCGCGTCAGCCAGCTCGTCCTCATCAGGTTGGTATGTTGGGTCCTCACAGTCACTGTGTACCTCCACATCAACATCACTATCTTCGGCATCTTCTGGGGCTATCCATGCCGTGCGCACTTCCTCCCTGTGTTCCAAGGCAGCATTCCTTCGCCCATAAAACATATCACTCTAATCTGCAAAAAAAAAGTAAAAGCAATTAGCTTCTGAAAAAATTTTTGAGCGTCGCGTGTTGCGCCATACTTTTACCGTTATGGACCGAAGTAGCCCGTGCGGGATATATACTTATTATGGCTATGATTTCAAATACTAAATATTATCACATCACCTTGAAAACACTTCAGCATGAAGACACATCATTCAACAACAACCTATGAAAAAACTGTGTACTTACCATGATTACAACGGGGTGTGGCGGGGATCCTTGGAACAATTTTAGCGTGACTGCACCTATCACGTCATTCAAAGAGACTGGTGGCGATTCAAAAGCACACACGCCCCACCCCATGGACAGTGCTGTCTTCTGATTGGTTGATTTGAAGAGTTGGGAGGTGTGACAATAAGATACCAGATAGTCAATTTCATACATGCATAAGCTTGTTGGCCACGAGTTCCCAAAAGTAGCCAATTTTAAGAGCCCGTACGGGACACTTGGTCGGTAAAGGGTTAAGTGACCCAGCGGGTCACGGGTGGTCTATTATATAGGTATATATGGAATGAGAGTATTTATAAAACCCCATTCAAAAACTGTAATGAAATTCACATTGGAGAGACATGGAGTACAATCTATAGATTAATAGATCATGAATGATCAGTAAGACATTTTTCAAAGAGCTCGGAGATTTTCGTACATATGAGGCATACTGGTCATACCATAAATTAGAGTGACGCTGAGCTCATCAGAAATAACTGCATGTACAAAAGGAAGGTTTTGGAATCCGCCATAATTAGTAAAACAGAAAATTGGAATCTGTAAAGACTCTTTAGAAGTCAGAGTTCACGGATGAGTTAACCTCAAGATCCAATATTAGGCAAGTGTTCCAGCGGATACGCCCACCAGACTCGACACATGTGCAGAAGATAACGGGGACAAAAAAAAAAAAAAAAAAGACGGAGTGGCCTCTTTAATCAAAGAACACTTGGCATTGCCAATGCCACCATAGTCATTATTCCACACCTACGTATTCCAAATATTCCAAATAAATACTCAGTCATTTACCAGCAGTCCACATTCACTCTAATATAATGATCAGGATAAGATGTTGTCAATCGAAATGTTTGGTTTTGTCGTGTTAACAGTGTTGTTATTGTCCTCTTAAATTTCTTAGTTATTTTTAGTCATCTTTCCTAAGAATAGTCTGTTGTGAAATATGTTAATGTTTGCCATGGAATATTTACCTAATTGTGTTGTGGGGACGAAGGGAATGTTTCCTATTAACTGGTGGTATTGATAAAGATTCCCCTAGGCCGATGAAAAGGTAGGCCTAGGTTATGATCATAATTTTTGTCATGTTTAGAATGTAGTTTTGGCATAAGGGAAGTCAAAATACTTACCATAGCCTCAGTTGTGACACAACTAAAGTAGATTAATTAGCCTAGAGATGGTTGCATAGGAATTAGGTTAAGCCATGAGGAAATAGCCCTAGTCATAGGCTACGTTAGTGAATGGAGCAATTTTTCAAATTCTTATGTACAGAACAAGTAAAAAATTTGCCCAGCTCACTTTCACCAAGAATGACTGGGTACAGGAAGCTGTCAACTGTAGGCTATACATAGGCTTACTGTGAGTGTTCAATTTCCAAATGCTGTCCACTGTCTTTTTAACATTGCCTACCTGGTGTTTCAGTATCTTTTGTAGATTTTCTTTCTTTCCATTGTTAATAGGGTTATTTTGTTTTAAACTCCAAGCACGAGTTCTTCCAGCAGATAGTTTGTACTGCAGTGGGATCTTTAGAGAAATTTTTGATATCGTGTAATTGTTGTAGCTGTTTAGGGTTTCTCAACCGCCCCTCTGTGCCGTGATATGCATTGATGGTCTGTTCAGTGACCAATGGGAAAGAGCGTCTGGATCATGTAACTATCAGTATCTTGTTACTGGTTGCTGGTATAAGTGGTTAGTGTTTTGTTATGCCACTCAGATGTCATGAGTCTGCTCCCTCCCCAGTGCAATGAAAAATCACTGGCTCTGTATCATGGTCAGTTATTGCCGTGGTGTGGGGTCTGTGGTGGGAGGATGAAACCAGCATATTCTTTGGAAGCTTGAATTTCAAGTCAATGGCCCTGTGTGATTCCATATGAATGGTTTCATCTACTGACTAAAATAAAAATAAAATAAAAACCTTTCCTTGGGTTTACAAGGGTGGTGAACACGGATAAAACGTCTCCTTGTCCTGGATGTTGAAGAAAGAAGAAAGCTAGCTTTCCCTTACTTCTCTATACTCTAATGCCAACAGTCTTGAAAAATATATGAATATAAAATGAGAATGCGTTGCTTTCAAAAACTGCTTGGTTGTCAGGTTATAGGAAAAGTACTTTCATTACTTGCACTGGTTGGAAGTTCTTTAGTTGTGGAGTATACTGGATCTAATACTTTTGAATAACGATTGGTTGTAGAGCCACATGATGAGGAACATGCATAAAAAAATATATGGATAAATATAATACCAAGACCACTTCTAACAATAAGGACCAGCAAGAAACGGCTGTAATCACTCGCAGAATGTCATGTGAAACGGTTTTCAGGGAAGGAACAGTCATTACAAAGAGTAATTGTTAGAGGGGGTGGGGTTGCAGCTTTCGGCCGTAATGAAAGATTGTTTGTTGGATTCCTCCACCACTAGCCTGATGTCATCTCTGTTAATGAATAATAGTTCCAGTCACCGCGGAAAGAAGGGGCAGATGACAAGCTTCACAAATAAATTTATACTCTTAGGAGCGCTGAATGACCTCATAGGTCCCAGCTCTTGGCGTTTAGACTAAATTCTATATTCTATTCTGTACTTTTAAGGAAATTGTGACTCCCTCTCACCGTATACATTGGCCTTAGAACACCTCCTCTTGAAAAACCCGTGAGAAATATGTTCATTATGAACCAAGAAGACTTATTCCATGATCGTGGAGTGGAACTTGTGGCGAAAGAGAACATCATTTATTATGGATGAAATTGTCCACAGTGAACCACGTTGGAATTACTCTGTGATGAAAAGGCAGTATTAAGTTGTTGATTGGCCTCTGCGTAGACATAAATGTGAAATAACTCATTAACACTGGCAGTGGATCCTGGAATAAAATGAACGAAAAGGAAAATAACCATAGAAATAATTAAGAATTTCTCAACTCATCCGCATTCTCAAGTCACGAGTAATGAGAGAGAGAGAGAGAGAGAGAGAGA
>NC_089743.1:57192123-57217123 GCF_040412425.1 Macrobrachium rosenbergii
AAAATGTAAAATCAGTGTCCACACTAATGCTGGCATTTGAAAAATGTAGATATGTCCACCCTAATGCTGGCATTTGAAAAATGTAAAATCAGTGTCCACCCTAATGCTGGCATTTGAAAAATGTAAAATCAGTGCCTATCCTAATGCTGGCATTTGAAAAATGTAAAATCAGTGCCTATCCTAATGCTGGCATTTAAAAATGTAAAATCAGTGTCCACCCTAATGCTGGCATTTGAAAAATGTAAAATCAGTGTCCACCCTAATGCTGGGCATTTGAAAAATGTAAAATCAGTGTCCGCCTCATGCTGGCATTTGAAAAATGTAAAATCAGTGCCTATCCTAATGCTGGCATTTGAAAAATGTAAAATCAGTGTCCACCCTAATGCTGGCATTTGAAAAATGTAAAATCAGTGTCCACCCTAATGCTGGCATTTGAAAAATGTAAAATTAGTGTCCACCCCAATGCTGGCATTTGAAAAATGTAGATATGTCCACCCTAATGCTGGCATTTGAAAAATGTAAAATCAGTGTCCACCCTAATGCTGGCATTTGAAAAATGTAAAATCAGTGCCTATCCTAATGCTGGCATTTGAAAAATATAAAATCAGTGTCCACCCTAATGCTGGCATTTGAAAAATGTAAAATCAGTGTCCACCCTAATGCTGGCATTAAAAATGTAAAATCAGTGCCTATCCTAATGCTGGCATTTAAAAATGTAAAATCAGTGTCCACCCTAATGCTGGCATTTGAAAAATGTAAAATCAGTGTTCACCCTAATGCTGGCATTTGAAAAATGTAAAATCAGTGTCCGCCCTAATGCTGGCATTTGAAATATGTAAAATCAGTGTCCAAGTACGTTCACAATACCCTTTCGCTAGTCAGATCTATCTCGCACGCATTGAGTAATTTTAGATCATATAGCCCCTCTTTCTAGTGTATACATGTGCTATTTGGTAAATGGTTCTTAGCGTTTCAATTGGTCATAACCTGAAACTATTTTGGGTTACCTTCGGACTCTTTATCATATTTTTTATTGATTTTTATACGGATATTCTTTTCTCAGGAGGCTTGGTGTTAATGGCCCTTTTTTGCCTTGTTACACATTGATGTGCGCTCATTATGAACCAGACAAATAAAAATAATGATGGCGGTAATGATGAGGATGGCAGACATGGGACCGGAAATAAACGGGGCTGGGCTCTAGAGATAAATAAAGGCAATTAATTGTTGACAAAATGTAAGGGGTGTCCTTCAGTATGAGGCCAAACTATTTTAAGTTCTGCGCGTGATTATACTAGCTGATTTAATGTCCTAGATTGAATAGATTGAAGCATAAAAGCCTTGTCAGTGTTTTGGATGAACTGATAACTTTTGTGTCTTTTGTTTTTGATGTAATTGTGTTAAATATTTATTTTGAACAAATGAAAAATACCATTAAGTTTCCGAGGAGTCTTTCACAAAACGAAAGAGAGACAAAATGAGAGCCGAACGATGAGAGGAATAGTCACACACACACATACCTATATATATATATAATATTATATATTTATATGTATATATAATATATATAATATAATATATATATATATATATATATATATATATATATATATATATATATATATATATATATATATATATATATATATATATATATCAGTTCAAACCCGCAGCCGACTGATCAAAGAGGCAGACACTTTGCTATCCGTGTAGACATCCCGGGATTATATATGTAATCAACGGATAGGTTTGCTTAAAAGCAAATGGATGTTACAGACTAAATACACACACAAAACAAAGCCACTACAACACCTTCTAAAAACATAACAAACATCTCACACGTCTCGAACTCTCGCCATACCCGCGCAATAACTTCTCGCTGCTGGGAAGAAAGGGCGTTGGGTCGGGTATGATACATGAAACATACGTACCGGGGTGTAAGCGATGTCAGGCAGGGCAGCCGATCGAGACCACAGGTCTACCCCAAAGCCAAATCAAAAGTCCTTCAAAAGTCCTTCAAAAATGAAGGCATCAAAAAAGTCCTTCAAAAGAGGCATCATACCCCATACAAAAATGGGAATAAAAGCACGTTAAAAGAAAAAGAAAAGAAGAAGATATAAGATATATATATATATATATATATATATATATATATATATATATATATATATATATATATATATATATATATATATATATATATATAAACTAATCAGAAAAAAGGAAACGAATCACATCGTTAGCTTTCTAGTTCCCACCTTTGTTTTATTACGGGTAGCTAGAACTGGATCCTTCCAGCAAGTATGACACTATCTCAATTCATCCTTTACATACCAGTTCTTACAGGAAAATTGGTTGATCTGAAATTAATTCCCTTTTCGTGATTTAATCGTGTATTTCTATTTAGTTTCAATGCCACTGGGATGATGTGGCTGGAGGAAATTTCTGGGATAACCTTGTATTAAACTAGCTGATCAGGTGCGCGGTTTTTGGAATGCGGAAAGTGCTGATGTGGATGGAAACTTAACGCTTTTTTCCTTTGTTTTTGAGGCTTTCATTAATTAATACCGGGAGGCCCCTTTCAACGCTGCTGCATGTTAATACTTCAGTTTAGTGAGTGCCACTGTCTTGAATTACTGAGTCAGTGTTTTATTTATGGACTTTGACCGATTAGCTTCGTCATTTACTTTCTGCTGCTGCTGTGTTTGGAAGTAATTAATAACCTCATTCTCCGTTGGAGCCTCTTATTCTTCCCGGGACCTTGGCCTTGAGAAATACTCGCCCACCAATACGTAAATCTGAAATCGCTCAGACGTGCACAAGCTCACGCTCTCACTCTCCCACACATGCGCAAGCGCATGCGTACATCCTTACGTTTGTTGTGCTCTACATGCTTGCGATTAGGCCTACTTGCTTTTATGAGAAGGCCACCTTGAGAGGCATGTCCGTTTCCTTATCTAGCTCAGACCTAGAGGAAAGGATGACAAGAAAATTGGAATGTGAAAAGAGAAGGCTTTAATCAAGAAGGAACAGAAGAAAAGAAAAGCTTCAGATACCAAGGTTCTTTTTACGAGACACGTGCGCGCCATAACTCATTCATTTTGCTCTCACGTTCATGTGTACAAAGCATTCCATTAGATTTACTCTTCTTGTGTTTTAAAAACACAATATGAGAAAAAAGGATGTTTAAGTCAACCCTAATTTGGACATTACCCCGTCATTTATGAGTAACCCGAATAATTAATATTTTTAAAGATAATTCTACTCCTTGTAAGTAGATTTTGATCATTCATGAGAAGATACCTCATATCTGGCAAAATTTATATGTAGCATTTGTGAGTAAATATCTGTTTCTTGGCAAAGTGTTACTTATTTACGAAAAGAATTTCTGTATTGGTGTCTTATTCCGTGACTTTTGGATTTGTTGTTGTTCTTACGTACGGTACGAGATCACTAAGAAGAAATCTGGTCCGACCAGTAAAGTCACATTCTTCTGGATGTTATGACACTATTGGATCAACGTCTTCACGTGAAGGTTGCTACCCCTTGGTCTGTTACTTTCTCCGTCACCGAATTTCGGAAATTGTTATATTTTTGCCCATAGCTACGTGTTTGTGTGTGTGTGTGCGCGCGCGCACTTGTTTGTTCATTTGTTAGTAGGTAATCTCAAGAACGGACGGACAAAATTTGATGAACCTAAAAAGGTGATTAACTTTGTTGCTTTTTATTAAAAGGAAGGCGATTAACTTTGTTACCTTGTATTAAAAGGAAGGGTGGTTAACTTTGTTACCTTTTGTTAAAAGAAAGATGATTATCTTCGTTGCCTTTTATTAAAAGAAAGGTGATTAATTTTGTTACCCTTTAATAAAAGAAATGTAATTGACTTTATTACTTTTTATTAAAAGAAAGCTGATTAACTGTGTTACTTTTTATTAAAAGAAAAACGACTAACTTTGTTATCTTTTATTAAAAGAAAGGTGATTAACTTTCTTACATTTTATTAAAAGAAAGGTGATTAACTTTGTTACTTTTATTAAAAGAAAGGTGAATAACTTAGTTAATCACCTTTCTTTCAATAATTGTAACATTGTTACCTTTTATGACAAGAAAGGTGAATAATTTTGTTACATTTTATTTAAAGAAAGGTGATTAACTTTACTAACTTTTATAAAAAGAAAGGTGATTAACTTTGTTACTTTTTATTAAAAGAAAGTTTGTTAACTTTATTACCTTTATTAAAAGAAAGGTGATTAATTTGTTACTTTTTACTAAAAGAAAGGTGAATAACTTTGTTACCTTTTATAAAAAGAAAGGTGATTAACTTTGTTGCTTTTTATTAAAAGAAAGGTGATTAACATTGTTACCTTTTATTAAAAGGAAGGTGATTAGCTCTGTTACCTTTCATTAAAAGAAAGGTGATTAACTTTGTTACCTTTATTAAAAGAAAGGTGAATAACTTTGTTACCTTTTATGAAAAGAAAGGTGATTAACTTTGTTACCTTTTATGAAAAGAAAGGTGATTAACTTTGATAACTTTTATTAAAAGAAAGGTGATTAACTTTGTTACTTCTTATGACATAAAGGTGATTTGTTACTTCTTATGAAATAAAGGTGATTAACTTTGGTACCCTTTATTAAAAGAAAGTGATTAACTTTGTTACTTTTTATTAAAAGAAAGTTGATTAACTTTGTTACCTTTTATTAGAAGAAAGGTGATTAACTTTGTTACCTTTTATTAAAAGAGAGGTGCTTAACTTTGTTACTTCCTATTAAAAGAAAGGTGATTAGCTTTGTTACCTTTTATTAAAAGGAAGGTGAATAACTTTGTTACCTTTTTTTTAGAAGAAAGGTGATTAACTTTGCTACCTCTTATTAAAAGGAAGGTGATTAACTTTGTTACCTTTTATTAAAAGAACGGTTGTTAACTTTGTTACCTCTTATTAAAAGAAAGGTGGTTAACTTTGTTACCTTTTATTAAAAGAAAGGTGATTAACTTTTTAGCTTTATTAAAAGAAAGGTGATTAACTTTGTTACCTTTTATTAAAAGAAAGTTGATTAACTTTCGTAACTTTTTTCAAAAGAAAGGTGATTAACTTTCTTACATTTTATTAAAAGAAAGGCGATCAACTTTGTTACCTTTTATTATAAGAAAGGTGGTTAACTTTGTTACCTTTTATAAAAAGAAAGGCAATTAACTTTGTTTCCTTTTATCAAAAGAAAGGCGATGAACTTTTTATTAAAAGAAAGGTGATTAACTTTGTTACTTTTTATTAAAAGAAAGGTGGTTAACTTTGTTACCTTTTTTTAGAAGAAAGGTGATTAACTTTGTTACTTTTTTAATGTTACCTTTTATTAAAAGAAAGGTGATTAACTATGTTACCTTTTATTAAAAGAAAGGTGATTAACTTTTTTTGCTTTTTTAATATTACCTTTTATTAAAAGAAAGTGATTAACTTTGTTACTTTTTATTAAAAGAAAGGTTGTTAACTTTGTTACCGTTCTTTAAAGGAAAGGTGATTAACTTTGTTACCTTTTATTACCAGTTCTTAAAAATCTTGTAGACATTTATGATACTGAATTGATTAAGGATATGCTTAAGGAAATTTGTTCAGAGTGGCTTGGGAAGTGTTAGTTTTTTACCTTTTCTATTTTTTCACAGACATTGAATAAGTTAATTATGGGTTTTATACACACCTGTCAGAAAATTATTTTCATTTATGAAGTATTTTGTTTTCTTTCACTAAAAACCTACCTGTTTATAACTGATACTCTTGCCATTTTATTTAAGAGAAAACTTGTGATTTTGTTTATCTTTCAAAATGATTGTTAAGGGCATTATTTTGAAGTGGTTTTGGTAACACCCTTTAACATAAGAAAAACCTCGGATATAATTTGGTTTCTCTCTCTCTCTCTCTCTCTCTCTCTCTCTCTCTCTCTCTCTCTCTCTCTCTCTCTCTCGTGAAGTGTTTTTGGTTACACTCTCTAAGAAAAACCTAGGATATAATTTAGTCTCTCTCTCTCTCTCTCTCTCTCTCTCTCTCTCTCTCTCTCTCTCTCTCTCTCTCTCTCTCTCTCTTTTTGAAGTGTTTTTGGATACATCCTTTAATATAATAAAAACCTGGGATATAATTTAGTTTCTCTCTCTCTCTCTCTCTCTCTCTCTCTCTCTCTCTCTCTCTCTCTCTCTCTCTCTTGAAGTGTTTTTGGTAACACCCTTTAATATAAGAAAATACTGGGATATAATTTAGTCTCTCTCTCTCTCTCTCTCTCTCTCTCTCTCTCTCTCTCTCTCTCTCTCTCTCTCTTTTGAAGTGTTTTTGGTAACACCCTTTAATATAAAAAAAATTTGGGATATAATTCAGTTCTCTCTCTCTCTCTCTCTCTCTCTCTCTCTCTCTCTCTCTCTCTCTCTCTCTCTCTCTCTCTCTTAAAGTGTTTTTGGTAACAACCTTTAATATAAGACAAACCTAGGGTGCAATTTAGTTTCTCTCTCTCTCTCTCTCTCTCTCTCTCTCTCTCTCTCTCTCTCTCTCTCTCTCTTGAAGTGTTTTTGGTTACACCCTTTAATATAATAAAAACCTGGTATATAATTTAGTCTCTCTCTCTCTCTCTCTCTCTCTCTCTCTCTCTTTTGAAGTGTTTTTGGTAACACCCTTTAATATAAGAAAAACCTAGGATATAGTTTAGTTTCTCTCTCTCTCTCTCTCTCTCTTTTTGGTAACTCCTCTCTCTCTCTCTCTCTCTCTCTCTCTCTCTCTCTCTCTCTCTTCAGATACCAAGTAAACAAGTAAACAGTCTTACTTTCAGGCCCTGTGATAGAAGTCTTATGACCTCACGGATGTTAGAGAGTGTAGCCAGTGTTATTCAATTAACTCTTTAATTGCACCCTTTGTGATGCTTCTCATTTGGGTCTCCCATTGTTTGCGGTTAGTAATGTGCTGGTCCCTTGCCCGTCAAGGTTGGTGTCTTTGTGCGTTCGTTTGTTTGTGATCGTTTAGCGTTGTGACGTCGTGATCGTTTTGACGTAATAAATTTCGTTGGAATGTATGTATATATATGTGTGTGTGTGTGGTACATGTATATATGTGTGTGTGTGTAGGTATGTATGTATGTATAGTTTTTACTAGTAATTTTACGGGAATATCATTCGTTTTTATATTTTTTAATTACTCATTCTTCTTCTTCTCATTACAGTGCGAATAAAGCCTTAGTCACATTGTTTGTATATATATATATATATATATATATATATATATATATATATATATATATATATATATATATATATATATATATATATATATATATATCTTCGGAAATGTACACATGCAGGTCTGTAAAGACTCTTTGTATGTCGAAAAATTCCTTTTTCTTATCTTATGTATATATTTATTTTAAATCTTACCGTTTCTTACTTTAATCATTCTTAGTTTTCGTTTTATAATTTCAAATTTATATGACAGCTGTATGTTGTGTATACTGAATTAGGAATAATTTGGATATCAGCATTTTTTCCGACTCTGTATTCACGAGCACTCAGCTTTTCCGCTGCATTTGCTTCATCGTCAAATTTACTCTTTGATGGTACATTATTTTTCGTTTGGTCTTGTTACCAGTGCTGCACTTCTGCCATTGTCGATGTTTCATGGAAATCTCCGATCACCTTAGTTTTGTAACGCCTGTTTCTAGTATTAATCAGTCAATATGGGTATTAGGCTCACTGGGCCGTCATTTCCCCAAAAACTGGTTCCTCAGGATACATGTGTGAGCTCATCTGGTTAAGTCTCGACGTTGGTATTTTTTTTATACTGCGTTTCTGAAATTGATTTCCTGTATAGTCGTAATTCCAAAAAGTAGTTATCATTTTATCCTCTCTCTCTCTCTCTCTCTCTCTCTCTCTCTCTCTCTCTCTCTCTCTCTCTCTCTCTCTCTCTCTCTCTCCTTGTGAATAAGGATCGCCGGTGCTTTCTGGGAGAGAATTTTCCCTTTTCCCGCTGTGATAGTTTGTTGTCGATTGGTTGTCGGTAAGTGCTTCTTCTTGATATCTAGAAAAGTGTTGCTGAAAGTGCATGACAGGGCAAAAATATCCGCGATTGGCGTCCTGAAACCTCCGTCGTTGATGTTTTACTGTTATTTTCCGGCCCTTTTTTAAAATCATGATTCAGTGTTATGAACGCGACTGCGCAGAGTTTTTACTGCTCTTGCCAGGATCTTGAAAAGTGTGTATTTTAGTACAACATCGAATTGTTTTTGGTGAGGAGAGCTGAACAATGCTTATAACACCTTGCAAATTGTGTTAATATTCAAATACTTGACTGTTTTGTTTAGCATGTGTATGCATTGGATTAAGAACGCATTTTATGTATTTAATGTTCTTCTGTTAAACTGTTTAATATGAAAGTGTATCAACGGCTCAACATAGGCTTATGTTATGGAAGTGAAAAAAGTTGCTTTCATTTTTTTTTACCAAGCTCTTTTTAAGTTTAGCGTTCCCCAAGGCTTGTCGAAGTATGAACTTGAGGATCATTATTTGGCAGGTCTGTATTTAGTCGTAAGGGTGGAATTTTTCCACTTAAATCCGTGGTTCCATAATTGGGTTTGGTGAGCTCGGATACCCTAGCATATTTTAATCCGGTCACTTAATCAAAATGTGCTGTATACAGTAAAAAAAATCTGTGCTCATTGCTGCAACATTTATCAAATTCGGAGACCTGACGGTTGTAAGAAAAGATGTAAACGAGAGTAGCCTATTTTTAAGTGATGACAAGTTGCTCTCTCTCTCTCTCTCTCTCTCTCTCTCTCTCTCTCTCTCTCTCTCTCTCTCTCGTGGAAATCAGTGAAATATTCGAGCACGAGCAGTTTCTTGAAAGAATAGTAATTTAATATTCAGTACCATTGTTTAAAGTTGAAAATTTCATCGTTTTATTGTACACGGTTAAATTCACTTTTCCCTTTATGTTGCATTAACGGTTTCGTGGATTCCTTTGCGTTCTATACATAGTATTTTTTCTTCGGAACTAATTACACATTGGTTGTATTGCCTTATGAATGCAATCAGTGTCATAAGCCTTTATGGAAATCATAATATTTGACCAGCCGAGTATTTTAGTATTATCTTTTGCATATGATGGTTGATTTTTTTTGCATCTTACATAGATCGAGGACACTTCTTCAGTTACCATTAGACGCCTTCGTGATTGATGATGTAATAGCGCAGCATCGTTGTGATGAGGCCATATCGTTGTTAAAGCCTCCTATCATATTTGACTCATCGTGGTGTCAATGTAACAGCTGTCGCACATGAATTCCATCATCCCCGTTAAACTTTTGCTTCAATTCTCAAAGGTACCCTTGGAATTTTCGCTGCTTCCGTTTTCCTTATTCATTTAAGCCTCGGTATTTTAAAATCTGTCCACCGCTTCTTCGAGCCAATTTCGATGTCTTATCTTTTCCTTTTCTTTATTTCCTTTGGTCTTAATATAGAAGAGCCTTATTTTATCGGTTCGTCAGCCTTTGCATTCAAAACGAAACTGCTCGGAAAAGAACACAAACTCGGCCAGTGTAGGCCCCTACACGCATGCATATTTATCCACCAGAACCTGTTTTTTGTTGGGATTTGGAAGAAATCTTGCACGTGAAGAGACGACATAACCTCCGTCAGGCTTTGTTTTCGGAGGTCATTTCTATGAAAACTGGCTACTGAATCCGAGGTTGTAAACAAGGATCAGCGAAAGGGACCTTGGTTGTAAAGGCTACAAAACTTTAAGATGACGTGGATAAGGAAATGATTTCCTTGGCGACTATGTCAAATTTTCATCGATGTTCACTTTGAGTTAATCTTTTAAAGGGGATCACCAAATAATTGTTTTCACCCAGCCATCTTGTTATATTCACCTGTTTTCGGGATATTTTATTGAAACATATCAAGAGAGAGACATCTGTGAAACATAATCTTCCTGCAACTCCTAGGCTGAGAGGTTCATCACGGGGCCTTGATTTTGAACATTATCCACCACAAAGACCCTTAGGACCTTATTTGATTCTTTACCTCAAATCATCTTTGATGTTTAGTATTGTCACCTTTTAAGAAGTTCCAGATTAACAGAACTGAGTAAACGTAACAGAGTTTCTTGTACAGTGGGATATTATGAGGTATTGTAGGTTCTTTCATATATTCCTAAAACAGGTTACCTGTTTTTGTTGCTCGGTCAGGAAAAAAATGGCTAAGCCTTCGAACTGTAAATCCAGTTTGGTAACTGGAAGTTATGTAACACCCTTAGCCTATTCCAGAATAAGTAGGCTGTCTCTGGCTCACTCATTTTTTATTAATTGTTAGCTTCCTCGTGCGTTGTCAGTTTGTCACCAGAAATTCGCAACTTTGTAAAGAAACTTTCTTGATGGGAGAACTTTTTGTATAACGGTATGTTTTTGTTGATGCTTTGATTTTTAAAAGTTATTACAAAGCTATGGAATTTATTTGCCATTTCAATATGGTTTTACGTAACTATGTGAGTTTTCTTCTCTTTACATAATTTAATTTTATAATTTTGTTTACATATTTCATGGGTTTTAACTTTTTAAGAATTATTTTTCATATCTATTTTATTGTTTCTCTCTCTCTCTCTCTCTCTCTCTCTCTCTCTCTCTCTCTCTCTGTATATATATATATATATATATATATATATATATATATATATATATATATATATATATATATATATATATATATATATATATATATACACACACATATACATGTATACGTATATATATTTTATTATTTATGTATATATATATATATTATATATAAATTTATAAATTTACAGTAGTGCATGTATATATATATATATATATATATATATATATATATATATATATATATATATATATATATATATATATATATATATATATATATATATATATATATATATATATATATATATAGACAGTTAGATAGAGAGTTACATAAACAAATAACTTTACTCACATGCGCGTTGTTGCTGCGAACGGCATGTTCAAAGATGGCTAGTTCCCTTCCAAATAAGGCTATCATCCATTTTTTTTTTATTTATCTGACCTTGAAGCAGGAAGAACGCACATGGTTCTACTTAACAGCTTCAACCTATTGTGTTTTATTTTTATTTTCTTTGCTTTGTAACGTTCTTGGAAAATAAGATAATTTTATTTGTTTATTTTTCTTGTTTCGTCAGCATCTCATTTCAAAAAGTTGCTTTTATTTGTTCAACTGTCGTCCGTTTTTGTTCTGGGACAGCACACAAAAATAATGACTGACTTGGTAAGATGGTTTGGCTTTTGAATCTTAGTAATAAGGTGCTTTCTTTCGAAAGCATAGCGCATCTTTCTTTTCCCAGTTGTCTCATGATCTGTTGGAATGTCCTCTAGAAAGAGGAATTTGTTGTAAAATATACTTCGATAGTTGCTTGCAGATGCTGTTGAATGGTTTATTTCTTCATTCGTATTATTATGTTTTCGGACTTTTTTTTTATGTAGTTCGTTTCTTACACAATACGAATTAGAATTTCGGATTATATTTTTGTTCCGATCGTTCGGTTGTTTTCATTTTTTCCCTTGCGCAGTTATATAATTATTTATTATATTTTTACTCGAGGTGTTCAAATAAAGTGCAGTTGCAAGATAATTGATTATTAATTTTAATATGATAGCCATACTGTAACCTTTCATTGGAAATAAGCTTTAAACACATGCAATTTACTTGCACGCGCGCATGCACACAGTTATTTTAATATTACAAGGGCCCCAGAGGAGGGTAGTGTCGTCAGTGCACGTCACGCGGTGCACTGTACAGTAGGCAATACTTAATGTTATTTGCAGCGTTCCATTAGGTCCCTCGCTGCAACACCTTTAATTCCTTTTAGCCTACTGTACCTTCGGTCATATTCTCTTTCTTCCATCCTTCTTTCCACCCTCTCCTAACAATTGTTTCATAGTGTAACAGAGATTTTCCTCCTGTTTCACCTTTAAAACCTTCTTTACCCCGTTTCCCTTTCAGCGCTGAATGACTTCATAGGTCCCAGCGCTTGGTCTGTGGCTTAAATTTTGTATTCCATTTCCATTTCGTAACAAGTGTGAATAAATATAAAAACAACACAGTGTTCACTGCCTTATTCACTTTAGCTACTGAATCATGGATGAAACCCCAGAAAAGGTAGCGGATGTTTGGATCAAATGTTTGTCATGAAATATTTGTGTGAAACGTGCCACACTTGATGCCCATAGAAAGAGCATACGATAGAATCGATAAATATGCAGTGTTGAGAGTGTAGAACAATTTTTAAAAGTGATTGGAGAGTTTTGATAATGAGACCAAAATGTTCATTAGTATATGAAGATAGGAGAGTGGCTGGTAGTGGTATAAAGTGGATATCAGATGATTCACTGTTCTTTGGGGATAGTGAAGAGCAACTGTATATAAGAGTGAGAAGGTTTGGAATTGTTTATAAGAGGAGGAAATTAAAAGTTAATGTGAAAACGGAAACCAGGATTGTGGTCCAACAAAGTTAATATGGAGAACAAGAGAAGGGCAGCTGATGACTCATAGGTACTTTTGAGTAGACATACGGCTGATGGTAGGTGAAACAATAAAGAATGCTTGATCGATGAAAGAGAAGAGCTTTTATGAAAAATCAAAGCTGGAATACATGAGGGCATTATAGAAACATCTGTAGGAAGTGATGAGTCGAGTTGAATGTTAACCAAGGAATATTGACTGAAGGTGTTGAGATGAGCTCTTTGCATAATATTTGTGGAGTAAGAAGGATTGAAGCTGGAGAAATTTTTATACATATTAAAAGTGTAAAAAGGCTATCTGATCTGTTTCCTGGTTTTCAAGAGTGCTTTTCCTTAATATTCAGCTTATTATGAAATAATAATATTTTCTTTTCTTCACCGTTGCAACACCTCTGTTTCTGGGTGAATACGTTGGTTGTCAAAACCCGTTTTGCTTGTCAACCAACTTTAGTCCACAACACAGATATTACAATTGAGAGAACGGACTGTTGGATTTCACTGAGCAAGAATTAAAGCTGAGAACTAATAAAATGAACAGTTAAATCACAATAGAATTAAAATTCAAGGATTTTAAGCAAACAATAATAAAATGACAAAGAAGTCTTTACAAAATCAAAATAATATTATGTGCAATTTATTTTAAAATCGAATAATGAATTCAAAATTACAAAGAAGTCTTTACAAAATCAAAATAATAATATGTGCAATGTATCTTAAAATCAAATATATGACATAAAAATACTGGCAGGAGCAATACCAATAAGTAAAAAATGTGAAGAAGAAACTTCGTCGCAATCGAGTTTTCTGTACAGCGGATATTGCTGTATGAGGTGCTGCCCATAAAACTTTAAGCAATGGCCCGGTGTTTGCCTATCCTGCAGCGTTGCCAAACGTATGATCAATGCTAACTTTAACCTTAAATAAAATAAAAACTACTGAGGCTAGGTGGTTGCAATTTGGTTTGTTTGATGATTGGAGGGTGGATGATCAACAAACCATTTTGCAGCCCTCTAGCCTCAGTAGTTTTTAAGATCTGAGGGCGGACAGAAAAAGTGCGGACGGACAGACAAATAGCCATCTGAGTAGTTTTCTTTTATTGATGACTAAAGCGAGTTTCTTCTAAACAACTCTTAATTAGCATCTTGTAAAAAGATATGCTTACACAAACATAATAACAAGTACAAATCTCGACATTCATATTCAGTATCATAGATATGGAGGGAAACGCTGCTGTGCATTATCAGCAACAAGCCTAAACGTGACTCGAAACCAGCTTTGTAGTAAGAGAACACACGTTCAAGAATTACCCCTTTATAGGGTATAATTAATTTAGCAATACTCTATTATTATTCCCAAGCTAGTACTCATAGTTCTTACACCTTCTTTTTCCGAATGATTTACATTTCTACTGATGATGACAATGTTTCCAAGCTTTGAAAAAAGATGCAGTATCTGTCCATGTAGTTCACATGCCGTTTCCACTATTTAAGAATTCTTGCTTTCCTTATTTACTGTTTTCAAATTCGTACATTCACTCAAAGTATCACTTGTCCACAGTTAATAAATGATTGATATAAATAATTACTCGAACACAAAGTTGGATATAGAAATTAATGGAGAACCTCTCAAATATTTTTGGACATTTTTAACATGATTCTCTCCGCGGCATAGCAAAAAATAAATAAATAGGTAAGATCAAAGATAACTTGCAGTTACAAAGTAAATACCACATAAGGATAAATGATCAAAGCAGTACACAGGTGCTATTGCTTCTCCAAAGTAATAATTGTAAGTGGGCAAAAATTCAAGTATTTGACATGAAAAATCGGCATTAATGAGCAAATCAGATTTAATTCAGCCCAATTACCATGCCTTATCAACACTTGTCCTAATCAGTTCAGTGCCTTATGTTCAACACTTGTGAGACCGTGGGAAATTATGTAACATGAACAGACTGGAGTGCATGAATGACATGCTCAACTCTGCACTCGGATGCTATGAACTGTAGTGTAGCCTGTTGCTCCTCAAGTACAAAGACACTTATCAAGTAATGAACTGAGAAGCTGTCTCGCGCTCCATGAATACAACGACCGTTTTCATGGTAATCATCAAAGGAAGCGCTTGGTGGCTGGGTGTTTCGCTTGTTGCTCGTTAATTTATTAACAGTTATTAACTTTCGCTTTTGTGGTAACAGATTGATACAGTGGATAATTTTCAGCAAGCTCTACGAAATTTAGTTACGTAAACCATGGGATTGATTTTTCTGTAACGTATAGTGATTATTCTAACAGCCTTCAGTTTTAAGTACTGTGAATCTACTCTGAATCTGTCTGTCCCTTTATTTTCTCTCGCGTAATAGAGTGGAAATAATTAGTACCTAAACTTACTATCTAAAGTGCAGGTCCTCGTTTCAATCTCGTTACCAGCTTGAATTTGATACCAGAATAGTGATTTCTTCTGGTGGGGAAAATCAGTTACAGTGCACACGTTGGAGGTTCCACCATCTGTCAGGGCATATCAGCATGTATCGAGATTAATACATGTGTAGTAAGAATGTTCTTATTGAGGGAAGATGATGTAGTTAATGTACCGCTGTCTACAGCTCTTAGATATGCCAAGAGAGCTCTGATGTCTGAGCCTATTCTTGGTGTTCATCTGAAAAACTTGGGTAGTTCAGGAGCCTTCATGTGTATGTTGTGTGGGCTAGCTACTTAAGCAAGACTGGGGATAACGTTTCCTCATTGAAGGGCGGGTGGGAAAATGGGAGGTCCTTGACCTGCATTAGGCAGACCCAACTTCTGACCTAGTAAAATTGCGGACCTTGTATGTACCCGGGGTTACAGACAGTATTGGTGATAAACATCCACACCGGTCTGAGTGTCTGAAATGAACAGAATGAACCTTGGAAGATAAACAGGGAAAGGGAAAGTAGAAGAGAGAAAAGCTAAACCTTTATAAAGTATTTGATTAGCAGGGTCGCCAAGCAAGAAGACATGGTGTTGAGAACATCATGCCAGTCTGGCAAAACAAGAGAGAGAGAGAGAGAGAGAGAGAGAGAGAGAGAGAGAGAGAGAGAGAGAGAGAGAGAGAGAGAGAGAGAGAAATAACCCAAATTTTACCTGAGATTTCAGTAATTAGAAAAAGCAACTGACTGAAATATGATTATAAAAGATCCCTTTAATTTGGTAAAGATTTGTCTTAGAAAAAGGAATAATACGTTAGATCTTTTTACAATATATATATATATATATATATATATATATATATATATATATATATATATATATATATATATATATATATATATATATATATATATATATAATGATAAGTATTAGATCTATCTAGTTACTTGAAGGAAAGTCATTAGGATGAGGCTATTACACATAGGCAAAGAAAAATAAAGTATCTGAAATTAAAAAGTTATCGCTTTAATTTAATGGAGCCATTTCTCATGGTTTATTTAGCTTTCTTACTGCCCAAGCCAGACATGGTTTCAACCCGTTTACTGCTTCCTCTTTTGTAGTAGTGTTGGATGTTAGTCAAGGGATTTTGCTTGAAAAGAAATGTAAATAGATCGTTCCTTCTTATTTATTGCTTTCAGTTATTTTGATTCAGCTTTATTTATTGATCTTTTTTTATAAAATGCATTAATATTTGATTAAAAAGTTACGTGGTAAATCTTAATTTTACAGTTTTACAGCTTTTGATATATTTCTTTTACAAATGGTTACTTTTATTAGATATAGTTGCAAGCTTCTAATGTTATTTGTTCAATGCCATGTGCGAGAATTAACAGGAATGGCGGGGGGTGGGGGAGGGTCACCCGACCTTGTGCGATGTCTGCCAGGGTCGTTTTGGATGCAAGCAGGTGCTGCCTTGGGCTGATTATTTTTTTTTTTTACATGAGGTCAACGTTAGTTTTTTATATTTTTCTGATGGTAGTAGGTATGGTTTTGTTTATTTTTATACCTTAAGCTTTTTTATCTTACGTGGTAATTATTTTTTACATCGTTGTCAGTTTTTTAATATTTTTATGGAAGTTTTGCACACACCTCAACCTTTATTTACAACTGGTTGCTATATCTGCTCACTGTCATTTTACTCACACAAGATATTTTTTATAAAATCTTCATTTCCTAATAGTGCGTCCCGACGAAGACTTTCTTTGGGTAAAGCTCAGGCGTGTTAATAGGGATTGAATTCTTCAAATCAGAGGATATGTCAAAAATTATAAGGTATGTCTCTAACTATCACCCGTGCTTACTCCCTGAAACAGAGGCGTCGATGGATACCTGTTTGCAGGGGCCATTGTCGATAATTTGATAAATAACAGATATGAGATAAAAGAAAGATAAAAAAGTGGTAAAAACGCAAAAGATTCCAAATCCAGGTTTGGGTCCTCACCGCACCTAGTTAGCTGTTGCGAAATCATTAATTTACTGAGAATATTTTGAGAAAAATTTAAATATTATAAAATAATTTTCACGTATTCTTCCTAAAAGAATAACCTATTGCGAGTTTAAAATACGGAAGAATAATTGTTTTCATAGAGAGAATATTTTTCTCTCTATTTATGTTTTTACTTCAGTACGCGTGTCTCTGCAGGATTCCACGAAAACTGATGAACAGATTATTGTTGAGATATTTTTTAAAGATTTACTATTTTCCTAGGAGAATTTTATTAGATTAGAGCCTGGGTCAGTGTCTTGATCAAGATGTAAGGTTTTTATATCACATTGTGTTGTCAGTAAGGTATATTTCGAGAAAGCTACATTGCTGGCGTTAGTGAAATAAAAGGTAAACGATTAAGAGTATTCGAATAACTGAGTTAATCGTGTCACTTTATTCTTGAAGTAATTCCTACTTGATTGAGCAAGTATGTTAATTGCAGTTGGTGGTGGTCTGCAGTGGCTTGAATACCACTTTGTAGTTTCTTACTTGATGGTTTTTGGTACGGAATTTTACGTGAATTACAGTGGAAGACTTTTAAAATATTTAAAGAATGTCGGGTTGCGTCTTTTTAAAGTGGGCACTTACGTCATAACTCTGGAAGGTATTCCTCCGTGGGGGAATATGTGGTTAGAGACCTGTCTCAGTGAATTCCTGGCTTAGAAATTGGCCCCATCCCCCATGGTAAGGGCCTTCTCAGGGGGTGCTTCTCAGTCTAGCGGGAGCAGCCAGGAGGAGAGCTCCCCTCCAGAGGTGCTGTGGCTCCCTCTTGGAAGACATCGTCAAGGGATGCCTTCCCTTGGAAGCCTTGGACTTCCAAAACCACCAGGGTTGGCCCCAATCTGGGGATGCTTCCCAGTAGGGCAAGAACCCTGCCCCCTCCTATAAAGGGAACCACAGAGGAGGACCTCAGTGCTGGGGTGCCCTGGCTCCCTCTGGAGAATTAAACCCTTTTCAAGGGATGCCATTCGTACAAAGCCATGACCTCTACCTTTTTGATGATGCCCTCCCGCAGGAATGCCTTTCAGCCAGGCAGGAGACCTGCCTCCCTCCTTGGAAATCAGCTCTGGAAGCTGACTTTCCTTCTGAAGGTACCTTGGCTGTCTATGGGAAGGTATCCCAATAGGAGGAGCTATAGACCCTTCTCAAGGGATGCCTTCTTTAGGAAGCCTTGGCCCCCTTGTTCACTACAGCCTGGAGTGAAGGCTGCCCCGAGGAGGACCTCTTGGCTGGGGTTTCCTGGCTCCCCTTGGATAGTATCCCTTGGGTAAGGTCTCCTAACCGGCCCATGTTGCATTAGATGTTATAAGTGACTTATTTTTATAACAAGGCACGTAAAAGACATTGGACTCGTAGTTCTAGTTATAAGTCCATGAAGAATTAATCTGAAGGAATCCGCAATCCCTGGAAAGACTTCTGCCCAAAAGAGGCTCCGGAGTTCCAGAGCTTGCATATATATATAATTTTAGTAATTCGAGGACCTTAGTTAAGCTGAGTCGGCTATGAATAAGTTTTATTCCTCAAATGGAAAAGTCTCACAAAAATATGAAAAAAATTGATGGTTTTAGATTCAGTTGAGGCTTATGTAAGTTTCTTACGGTTGTAGATGGAGAGAGAAATTTTTCCTTATGTTTTTAAGCATATTTCCGCGAAACGTTCCGGGGCTGTCAATGATTTCTTCGAATTCAGAACTAGGAACTGTAAAGCGCATGCCAGCTTGTGATATTAAAGTGCGAGTTTTCGCATTACTTACATGTATTTCATAAGGAAAAACACTCGTGTTATAAATGAAACGGTATCTCGAAGGAGGATTTCAAAGAAATGACAAAATTTACTCCACGAAAATCTAACAAACTCCTTTTAAGTCTTTGGAGGTATTGCATTATTCCTTGAGGAAATCTTCTTGGATCTGGCGTAAAGTTTTAATCAGACAGTCAGGAGTTTTTTTTTTTTTTTTTTTTTTTTACCAGTGACACGTAACATTTATAACTTTGTGAGGCTGACTCATACTTGTGGCTCTCAAACATACTCGTGCTTATTTATTGTTGTTTTATACCTTCGTGTAAGGTACAATTAATCTTCATATAGCTAAAGAAGAACACATATTTGTGTTTGCATGTATATAGCTAAAGAAGAACATATATTTGTGTTTGTATGTATATAGCTAAAGAAGAACATATATTTGTGTTTGTATGTAATGTAAGATTAACATGAGGAAATGATGTGAAGAATCTAAGGGTTGTATTGAAATGCTTCAATTGTTGGGTTTAATCTGGAGTGAAATTTTTACAATACAGCGTTTAATTTATTTGTCTTTGCACATGGTCTGTAACGCTAAGAAATAGGCTAAGAGATAGAGAAATAACTAAACTGATTCAATATACTTTATGTATATGCTACGCACGCATACCGTACACACACACACATATATATATATATATATATATATATATATATATATATATATATATATATATATATGTATATATATATAAAATTTCCTGTTAAATATATATATATATATATATATATATATAATTTCCTGTTAAAAAGTACACCGTTTTCTGAAACCTCATTAATACATCATGACATTTATTTCACCATTTTATTTTACGCGTTTTACTGTTTACTATATTACATTACAATATTATTCATATTATTTAGACATTCATTTAGCACTTCTTTAGACCCTTGCATCAAGTCCCTTATAGACAACAGCCGCGCTGAGTCATTGACGCGAGTCAAATGGACTCATTCCCCTTCCCACTGAATGAGTCAAACGGATTTATTTTGTCTAATAGGGTATTCAGTACCCAATCAGATTTTGTGGTGTATAGATGCACATTCTCTTGCTGAATTATCTGTTTTGTACCGGATTCGGGGCCGCAAAAGCAAGGGAACTCGAATCTAAGTGCATGAACTTTACATCAAAAGACCTGATTTTGCGAACTTCAGTAATATATTCCCAGTCTTGATTAATCATCCACAAAAATTCTATAACTACTTCAGGATGACCACAGAAAATTTCAAAAAGTTTGTGGAACTGACTGGATCTTTCAAAACGAAAATGAACTATAATTACCGGCGTGCCGTTGTAGTTGAAAAAGGAATGGTCATCTTCATAAGTTGAGAGCACATGCCATTGAAAATGTCAAGAAACATTGCAAAAATGCTTATGTGCAGGACAGTAGTAATTAAGAAATAAATGAAGACAGATTTCATTCCTGCTGGTTAAGTTAAAGTATACCTTAGTTTAACAAGACCACTGAGCTGATTAACAGCTCTCCTAGGGCTGGCCCGAAGGATTAGACTTATTTTACGTGGCTAAGAACCAATTGGTTACTTAGCAACGGGACCAACAGCTTATTGTAGAATCCAAACCACATTATAGCGAGAAATGAATTTCTATCACCAGAAATAAATTCCTCTAATTCTTCATTGGCCGGCCGGAGACTCGAACTCGAGCCTAGCAGAGTACTAAGGATACAAAATAGGAAGCTTGATATGTCAAATAAAAAATTATAAGCATTAATTTTTTTTTATAGGTTAAGAAAAGAAAAGAGTTGGGAAACACAATATTCTAAACTCCCTCTTTAGAGATCAGAATATTGTGAGCAATTGGCACTCTCATAGGAGGCATGTGGCGATGCTGCCTTTGAGCGGGCCTGCTCTGTCCAGTAACCATAATGGGAGGGTTTAAACATATTCCTCAGAAAAGCTTCATGTATTTCAATCTTGATGTCAATATTGTCAGCGGGCGACAGTTGTTATATCATAATAACTGCCTTAACAGAAACAGGCGACCTGCATCATTGTCATCTGTAGAATGCGTTTGTTCGCTCGACTTTTTCAGATGGTAATTAGTGTTCATTTTCCTTAAGGAGGATCCAATCAGTTCTACCCGCTTTTGGAAATTTTCTGTGGTCACCCTCAGGCAATTATAAAATTTTTCTGGGTGATTAAACAAATCTGGGAATAAATGGCTGAAGTTTTCAAATTCAGGTCTTTTGATGTTAAGTTCATGCACCCAAATTCAAGTTCTGTTGCTTTTGCGGCGCCGAATCCATAACAAAACAGTTAATTCAGCAAGAGGATATCCATCTACACTCCATTAAATCAGATTAGGTGCTGAGTGCTGATAGATAATTTGACTCTGATTCATTCAGTGGGAATGGGAATGAGTCAATTTGGCTCGCGTCAATGACTCGACTCGTTAGGTATAAACGCAGCACCAGGGCCTTGCTTCAAAGAAAATTTCTAGGTATGTCCTTGTTCAGTGTCCCTTGTTGCGTTTCATCCAGCTGTAGTGTGAGTCAGCACTACAAATGTGTTACTCACCGACCTATATAAACAAGTGTTTATGTCAGTAGATACTGATTTTCATTTTCTCATGGACTAGATATATCTGTTCATATATTTATTTATTTTTTGCTATAGAGTGCCCACATTGTTTTAAATCTTGATAAATGTGAATCACTGTATGAAATGAGATTAAGATGCAAGGGCAACTTATAATGTATATTTATCCTGCATTGTACTCCTAAACTGTAATTCTTCGTATAATATATACATTTCCGAAGCATTGGAAAAAAACTTTAATATGTGTTTCCGAATGAAATGGTGAATGTTTACGTCTGATATGGATGGGAATCTGCAGTGTCTGGATTTTGTAAACACAATATATTTTGGTTTAGAAGTATTTAAACCTAATCTCAAATTTTTTTCCATTCGTATTGTCTTTATGCAGTCTGATTCTATGAGTTATTGCCTTTCTACTAGATATTAACACACTTGCTTAAACAAGAACTCTATTGATGAGAATATTCTGAGAGAAGTTAGAAATGCAGTGAAGGTAATTACATTCCTCATATGTTGGAAATATCCTCATATGTTGGGAATAGTAGTTTCCCATGAATTAAAAGTAGTAATAGGCAGTGGAGCTTGAGGTCAAAAGATATCTAATAAGAGTTTGGGTTTGTCAGAATTAAGAGGATATTGGCACTAGCATTGGTTGGGGCCTATTGATAAGAGATTGTAGGCATTGATTATAGAGAAAATAAGAGAGCTCTCAAAGCTTGTAGAAGTTTAGGTAATTTATCAACCAATAAAGGAAGGTTAATAAAGATCTCTTTTTATTGGCAGAAAGGATATTAAGAACTTGTGACTAGTACCGTTCAGTAAGAATCTTTTCCCATAATAATGTGGGACTAGTATTATCGTTTCAGAAAACTGTAGACTATTAACATATTCCGAGAAGCGCTTGAAACTAATGTAATAGATTCAGAAGAGCGTGTACCAATATTTCATGCCAAAGGAGCTTGGAGCTAATTTTGTCTTGCGTGTTTTTGATTGAATATGTCTGCAGTTTTTCTTAAATGTCTTAAATTGTCACATCTTAATTCTTGGGCAGCTGATTTAATTGCCTCGGTACCGGGTATTCATAGGGCCAGTGTCCAATATTTTTCGCATCTTGGTTACGCCCCGCCATTTTTTCTGTTCTCAGTTAACAGCAATATATCGTTCTAGTTATTTGCTATAACTTCTCTTATACCAGGAATTTTGTTTCCCTTTGATCACGTGCTCATGCAGCAGCAGTTCAGTTTGCAACTTTCGTGGTCAGTTGCATATTATCTTGCTTGTTCATATTTTGGTCTTATCTGTGTCCTGTTGTTTGTGGACCTTGTCACCGAGTACATGTCGTCTCTTATGAGTCAGTCTTTTGACCTCTGGTCTTCCACACATGTTGGGAATACACGTTCTCTTGTACACTGTCCTCCTTGTGTCCAAATTCTGGCCTTGCAAGTATTTTGTTACATTATTTCTGCAGTAGACATTGCTGCATTGCCAGAATGCATAATATGCATTCTGGCAGTAACTGGAACGATATATTGCTATTAACAGAGAATGGAAAAATGGCGTGGCGTAACCAAGATACCGAAAATATTGAACACTGGCCCTATGAACACACGGTACCAAGGTTATTCAATAAGTTGCCCAAGAATTAAGATGTGACAACTTCCATTTAAGAAAAACTGCAGACATATTCAATCAAAAATAGTTATGACACGGAGGAATAACTACTACTGTGACTAAATTATATTATAGCTTATCTCATATTCCAATTTCCGTTCTGATCTTTGGTGAGATTTTTTTTTTATTTCTTGATTCATCCCTCACAGTTCAGATATTGTTGTAACGTTTTTGAAGTAATTTTCATATTTTCCACATATTTTATCCACGGATCCGTGTGTTTATATATCCTATGATATTCTAGTTTTCCCTAGTTACTGGGACATATCAAGATTTTGAGTTTTTTTTTCTCGGTTCATCATCTGTAATGTGCATTGCTTTACTTCGTTATCCTATTTTTTGCAGCGTGTAAGCTTTTTCTCCCTGAAAATAGGCCGAGCGTGTGTTCTTTCGCCAACGTTACTTGCTGTTGGAATTTCACTAATCGCTTACTTTTGATGTAAGGTCAGTTGATTGCAGAAGTAAATTTATTTGTAGTGTGTGTTTGCAAAACTTGTTCCCGCTGATTTTGCAACCATATCTTTCGTATGTTTACGCGTGAAAACTATATTTGCTATATCGATAGAAAAGCATTTATTTGTTTTTCCTTAATCGGTAAATACAAATATTAATCTTACGACATAATAATCCTTATGAAAATTATTTATATTTTCGTTTTTTGTCATTGTATTCCTGCGTGACGTCACAGCATTTAAATCCTTAGACAGATGACATCAGATCACACACGTTGTGACTTGGCATAATTCTTACTGATTTACTGATAATGAGACTTGATGTCAGTCTTATCATTAAAGTAAGATGACTTTATAAAACAAAAGCTACCTATTGTTAAGAATTATTCGTAATATTTTGATGGGTTATTTCTTTAATTGTAGCTTTAAGCTGTTTGGTTCATGCTTCTGTTTTAAAATGTTCAGTTGTAGGTGCTTTCTTGTATTGTTAAATGACAGAATTCGTTAAAAGGATGTAATACCTACATAAGGCGTAATCATTTCGTATTCCATGTGGTTTAAATCAGAAAAAATAGAGGTTCATGTTTGTTTCACTGGAGAAATATGTAATGAATAGAAACAAAGGGTGTTGTTAGAGTGTAAATCTATTTCATTTCTAGTTAGTGCAGAACTACATTCGAAAAAATCAGTTTTGTTTTAAAGTAGTAATTCATTATACCATAAAAGAAAAATGTTAATAAAACGTGTAGGCCATAAAAAACAGATGATACTTTGAACTACGGAATGACGACACAGACTCTCATTTGGCTCCTTGATGTCACTCATTATATACATTTTTCTTGCAAAAATTAACGGATTTCCTGATTCCCTTTAGTTCATGGTACTTTCCTGATTCCCTATTAGTTGAGGGGACTTTCCTGGTTCCCTATTAGTTGATGGTACTTTCCTGATTCCCTATTAGTTGAGGGGACTTTCCTGGTTCCCTATTAGTTGATGGTACTTTCCTGATTCCCTATTAGTTGATGGTACTTTCCTGATTCCTTATCAGTTGATGGTACTTTCCTGATTCCTATTAGATGATTAGGATACTACTTTCCTGATTCCCCTATTAGTTGATTACTTTCCTGACTCCTTATCTTGATGGTACTTTCCTGAATCTGCAGATGATGGTACGTCTTTTTCTTTTTTGGCTCTGCAGTGTAACGTCTTACTTTTGTAACGCAGTTGACAAATTAAAAGCAACTCTGTGATTATATTTTGCCACATTGTGCCACAGAAGTTGAAAGCAAAATAACTATTTAATATATAAGATGTGTATCATTGGTATACAAAGCATCTCAGTATGAACTTTATTCACACCTTCCTCAGGCGCTTTGTTACTTCTCACCTGATTGTTATTACTGGAGTGCCCGTACCGTTGTGCATTTGAACCTCAAGAGTTCAAGCGCAGATGCAATCCATTACTACCCTAAAACAATTCTTCCCCTTATTTTTAATTTATTTATGTTTTTATA